>NW_012114422.1:5719096-5809553 GCF_000951035.1 Colobus angolensis palliatus
GGGAGAAAAAATATGTACTATGTATTAAATGAAAGAGGATCATCATAAAAGTCTTCATCCTTGTTGTCTTCATGTTGAGTAGGCTGAGGAGAAGGAAGACGAGGGATTGGTCTTGCTGTGTCAGGGGTGGCAGGGGTGGAAGAGGTGCAGTCAGTTGAAAGGGAGACAGAAGAGGTAGGCACACTCAGTTTAAGTTTTTGAAAACACATCACGGTTTCTGTCTGCGTTTTTGCTTTTTCATTTCTCTAAAAATTTTTCTGCGTGGTACCACTCCATCTTCCACTGTTCGCTTTAGTTTCAGTGTCTGTGTCATAGAGAGTCCAATATCACGAGAGAAATCAAAAGCAGTCTCGAATCATCAGAACTCTTCTAACTGTCTAATCTCAGTTTGTTCTTTGACACCTTTCTTCTACATTTTCTTCCTCATGGTGGGGCACTGGTTCAAAAGTGCTCATCTCCATCAGGTCATCTTCCGTTAATTCATCTGGCGTGGCATCTATTAATTCTTGAATCTCCGAGATCCATATATTGAAACATGTCACTCCCCATCTTTTTTTTTTTTTTTTCTGCCATATCCACAATCCTTTTATATGTTTTCCTTGATTGACTTTGTCATAAATCCTATGAGGTCATGACCATCTGGACGGTTTTCTTCAGCAGGAATTTATTTGTTCAGGCTTCATAGCTTTCATGACATTTTCTATAACAATGAGGGAACCTTCAATGTCCTTCCAGACATTGGTGATGTTCTCTCTCTTCCATGGCACGGGTAATCTTTTTCGTAGAGCGTCCTGTGTAATGAACCTTAAAGGTTCTTATGACCACTGATCTACGGGCCAGATTAGAGATGTGTTTGGGGCAAGTAGTCCACTTCAGCACCTTTGGTGTTGAACTCATGGGATTATGATGGCCAGGGGCATTTTCCAATATCAAAAGGATTTTAAAAGGTTGTCCCGGTATTTTCTGACATAGTGGACAACCCATCTATGGAGCCAATCCAGAAAAAGGGCTCTCATTGTCTAGGTTTACTTGTTGTACAATGGAAAGACTGGCAGCTGATGTTTATCATTTCCCTTCATGTCCCGTGGGTTAACAGCTTTATAATTAAAAGAAGTTCACTCATAAACCCCACTATACCTGCACAAAACTGTAGAGTTAGCTTATTTATTTTTGCCCTGAATCCTAGCCCTTGCTTACCTTCCTTACTATTAAATTTTCTTCGTGGCATTGTTTTCTCTTCAAAATAGAGCACTTTCATTGTAGATATTTTTGTTCTCAATTACTTTTCTTAGTGGCATCCGGGAACTCATCCGCTACCTTTTGGTGTGCAAAAATTGCTTCTCTTGTTACCATGGTATTTTATAAGCAAAATCTTTTTCTGAAATCATCAAGCCATAATTTCCTGGCATTACATACTTCAGCTTCTATTGCTTTACATTGCCATATAATGACTTTGCTGTATTTCAAATCATGTTCATGTCTATAAATATGCCTTATATTAATAGAAACTCTGTGCCCAAATAAAAGCTGCATTTTTAATATGAAGTAAAATGTTATTTCATAAAATGTGCAAGGTTTTCACACTTGCTGCAGTGATGGCGTCACAAGTGTTTCTGTTTTTTCTTTTTTTTTTTTTTCCCACATCGGTCCTTATGCTGGATTTATTTATCTTGATATGGTGGGCATCCACAGCTGCAGACTCAATCTAAGGTACTTATTAAATAATTCAGCTTTTATTGTAATGTCATGATTTTTTTTTTCTACTTTTTGGAAGCACTTCCAGCATCACTAGGGATGCTTCATATAAGTCCCTTGGTGTTATTTGTTTATAGTAATGAAAACCTTTACAGTGATTAAAAATACACAAGAAGCCAGTCGTGGTGGCTCATTCCTGTAATCCCAGCAGTTCAGGAGGCCAAAGTGGGTGGATTATGTGAGCCTAGGAGTTTGAGACCAGACTTTGCAACATGGTGAAACCCTGTTTCCACAAAAATTACAAAAATTAGCTTTGCATAGTGGAGCATACCTGTAGTTTTAGCTACTCAGGAGGCTGAGATGGGAAAATCACCTGAGCCCAGTAGGTGGAGGTTGCAGTGACTGCAATCATGCCACTGAACTCCAGCCTTGGTGACAAAATGAGACAGTCTCAAAAAAAGAAAAAAAAGTAAAAAGAGATCACTTTTTACTGTGATATGCCATTTACTGGAGAGACAAACTGCTCAAGTGAAAACAATCTAACATTTTATATTTTTAGTGAAATGCATTTGGCATCTTAAGTGGATACTTGCAACACTTAAGTTCACTGCAGTAGCAACAGGAGGTGGCTACAAAATTCTTACAGTCATACAGTATTTACTACAGCAAATTTTATGCAGTATCGATTTAATATTGCATCGTTACATCTGTTTACATGTCTCTCCAGTGTGAATGACACCATATCTGGTCTGTGTTCATGTAAGTTTTGATAAATTTTAACTTCCTATAGTAGATTTGTGTATTTTTAGAGTAGTAAATGATAAAATAGACAAGGAATATCTACATATATTTTATACATACATTAAATACCCTTTTCTTAAATTGTTTTTTATATTTCTAGGCCACTTGGTTCATTGGTGAGTTTTTCTTTTTCAAGTTGTCACAAACATCCCTCAAATTCTCCAATATTTTCATTGGAAAAAATCTAAGTATATTTGTACCTGCATAGTTTAAACCCATGTTTTCAAGAGTCAACTGTATATACCATAATTTCTTTTTCCATTCATTCATGGATGTACATTGCATTGTTTGTACCTCTTGGCTATTGTGAATAATATTGCTATGCATATAAATACGCGAAGAGAGTTGAGAGGTTTCTTGAGGTTATGAAGTCAATGTGAATAACATATAGAATATAGGTGACATCACAGATTCAATTAATAGACCATAGTTATAAAGATGGATATTCTTGAGCATTTAATGATGGGAAATATCAATAAAAATGAGTTGTAAGAGAATGTATCAATGGAGGGATTGTTTTAAGTTTGTCTTTGAACTATATGTGAAGTTTGTGTTACCAATCAAGGCAATTAAAATACATGAGGATCTATGAAAATTGGTTTTGTTCCTATACACTAGTAACAAACAATCCAAAAGTGAAATTAAAGAACCAATTCCATTTATAATAGCAGCAAAAGAATAAAAGTTAGAAATTTATTTGACTAAGTAGTAAAAATCTTCAAATCAGAAAAGTGTAAAACAATTTCTGAAATGAAGATTTATAAATTGAAAGATATCTATATTTGTGGATTCAAGCATTTAGTTTTCTCAGATGGTAATACTTCCTAATCTACAAATTTAATGCAATCCCTATCAAAATTTCAACTACATTTCCATTGAAATGGATAAGCTAATCCTAAAATTCATGTGGAAATGTAAATATCTAGAATAGCCAAGAGATACTTAAAAAGATCAAAGATGGATCACTTGCAATTCCCAATTTCAAAGCTTACTAAAAGCCACTGAAACAAGATAGTTCCCTGACTTCCTGGTGGGACTTGTGAGAGGGGTGTGGCTTGTTTACTTGGCCACTATACACTCAAACCCCTTATGGGAGGGGGAGCAGGCAGACAGGTGCAGGAGCCAGGGTGAGTGCTTTTGGAGTCCAGAGTCATGGCAATGTCTAGGTTTGTGTTACAATTAATGCTCTTTTAGCAGTTGCTGTCCGCAGATGGCTAAGTGTTAAACCAGCTTAGTGGAGAGTCAGGGTGACAGCCTTTTACACTCAGCCCTCTTGGTACGTGTGTCCTTGTTTGGCATTTTAGAAGAATCAGGTCACACAGGCTAGAAGGATGGTGAATGCATGCATTTTATTCAGCAATGGAGGTGGTTACCAGCAGATTGGATGGGGAGCTGAAAAGGGGGTAAAGTGGGAAGATGATCTTCCTCTGGATTTTGGCTGCCCCATGGTCAATCTCCTCTCTGACCATCCCCAGGTGAACCGTTTCAACGTTCAGATATTCCTTCTCTTCTCTCATCTGCCACTCTGTTACTCTGCCACTCTTCTGTTTGTCCGCTTATGGAGCTTGGGGTTTATATGGTCACAGGCTAGGGGTATGGCAGGACAGAGTGGTCTTGGAAAAGGCAATATTTGGACACACAAACAGGAATGATGGTTCCTATTTAGGGCCACGAGTTTCCAGGCTTGAGGGTGGGGACTTTGCTGGGAAATCGCCCTCTTCTACCTAGGATTTCCCTGCCTCTTGTCCATATCACTAGGATAAAGAAGCAAGTGTAGTTCTGGCACAAGAATAGACACATAGACAAATAAAATAGAATTGAGCTTTCAAAAATAAAGTTGTATAGCTAAGTTCAATTAATTTTTGACATAGATGCAAGGAAGCATTAACTAACATTGCTGGAACAACTGGATATCCATATGCAATAAAATGATTTTGGACTCTACATAGATACAAAAATCCACTCAAAGGATCAAAAAGATACAATTAAACTAAGATCTTAGTTCATACAACATAGAACTAAAACCATACAACTCTAAGATGAAAGCTTAGGAGCAAATATTCATGATTTTGCATTAAGCAGCTGTTGCTTAGATATGACACCAAAAGCACAAACAACCAAAGAAAAAAATACATATATTGTGCTTTACCAAAATTAAAACTTGTGCATTAAAATATAGTATCAATAAAATGAGACAAACTTCAAAATTTGAGAAAATATTTGTAAATTGTATATCTGATAAGGATTTACTGTACAGAAGAGTATACATATAGAAGAGTATACATATAGAAGAGTATGTATATATATATAGGCACATGATTCCATATTAAAAACTAAACTCAATACTCTTACAATTCACTAATATAAAGACAAATACTCAATTATCAAGGCACAAATGATTTGAATAGACATTTTTCAAAAGATCATATACAATTGGCCAATAAATGCATAGAGGAGTTCTTGCCATCATTAATCATTAGGGAAATGCAAATCTAAACCACAAACTTCACACCCACTAAGATAGCTGTAATAAAAAAGATGAATAAAAACAAAAGTTAGAGAGGATATGAATTTGGAATACCCATAGATTGCTAGTGGGAATGTAAAATGGCACTGCTACTATGGAGAAGAGTTTGACAGTGTCTCAAAATGTTAAGCATTGAGGTGTCATTATGATCCAGCAATTCCACTCAAGCTTACTGGAAATATATGTTCACACAAAAATGTATACATAAGTGTTTATAGCAGCATTACACATAATACGAGAAAGTAGAAAATGTCTATCAACTGATGAACAGATATTAAAATATGATAAGCAAATGTAATATAGCTATACAATGGAACATTTTTCAAACAAAAAATATATGAATTATTGATACATGCTACAACATGTGCTGAAGAGGAAGAATAAAGAGGGTTTAGGTACAGGGTATAAATACATAGGTAGCAAGAATAATATCTAGCATTAAACTTCTAGAAAGTTTAATAATTATAAATGCAGAAAAACTTAATAACATAACTTTTAAATACAGGAAGCCCAAATTTACAAAAATAAATGTTGGAATAGGAAACATATCCAGAATGGCTGTTTAATACAAAAATTATGTTTTGGTAAAAAATCAGTAAAGATTCACATTCTCTATGATATCCATAATCTGATTAATAAAATCAACTTCATTTGTATGGAAATGACAATAAATACAGCTTCTAAGGACCATAGATATTTCAACATCCCTTATTTTGTGCCCCAAAATTACTTTCAAGTTTTTGTTTTGCCAAAATTTAATATTAAAATTAAAATCCTATCTATAATAGTTATCATCAATATCTAGAAAATAAAATAAGAGTCTCTTAGTTTGAATTCCAAGCCTCTATTTTTCTGCTCAATTTGGGCCAAATTCTGTCTTCTCACTATAATTGAGCATCTTTACACAGGAAAGTACCACAATGAGCCATTTATTCTCAAATTGCCTATTTTTCTTCTTCAAGTGTCTCTTCAGTTCCCTTTAAAAATTACTTTTTGCTCATCACCTTGTTGATGTTACTCTTGCTAAATTACCAGTGACCAGTGTCAATTGTAATCGTACTTTACTTTTTGTATTTAAATATGTTGACTCCCTCTTTCTTTTAAAATATCCTTTCCTCTCATATTGTAACCATTATATCCAAGTTATCTGCATATATGTAATTTTTTAAAATTTGTTTTCTCTGTAAATTGCTTCCTGGATAATTTAAGACAAATTATTAGCATTTTTTATAATCAACATTTCGATATCAGTTGATGCTTTACAATAAGATCATTGAACATTTCTTAGAATTTTAATATAGTTTCAATTCTATTAATGTCTGCACACGATTAGGAATCATAACTTCTTTTGGTCAAAAATTATGGTTTATCAATTTAATTCTTAAAGTTTTATTTTTGAAACCATGTATATTAATGATGACATTTTATATACTGTAGAATTCAGGGAGACTGGAAATGTAATGAAGCAGTTGAATGTATCCTACATGTTTCTTGTTCAAACTCAGTAAACAAATACTAATTTAAAACCATACAGAGGCCAGATGCAATGTATCACACCTAAAATTCCAACACTTTGGGAGCCTGAGGTGGGAAGAATGCTTGAGGCCAGTAGTTTGAGACCAACCTGGTCAACAGTTTTTCTCCATGCCCCATACCTTTCTCTCTCCCCCTCTTTCTCCTTTTTCTTTTTAAAATATTTGGATTCATAATGCATATGGTCTTTACTTGCTCTTTAATATAGCAACAGCAACATATGTTGAAAATATTTTTTGTCACATGACAGTAAAATAACTATAAAGAATGTATAACATTCATCTTTTGCATAAGTGATTTAATCAGTCTCCTAATATTTGTTATTTATGTCTTTTCATTATTTACTATAAATAACACCATAATGAATATCTATGAATAGAAATTGTTAAATGCATAAATGATTTCTTAAAATTTATTCCTAGATGTCAAGTTATTTGGTGAAAACATTACAAAAAGTTCATAATTTTCATACATGTAAAAAAGCATCAAAATTCACAAACTGATTTCTGTTCAAATTCCAAAATTAAGGTTAAATTTAAAAAGAAAATACCTTTTTATTTTTGTAAGTTAATAATTTGAGCTTAAATAACTTTATCTTTCCAGAATAAGGTAGTTGCTTGAGAATTTCATAGTAAAAAGTCACAGGATACGTTCTAGTAACACTATTACTCCCTAATGGAAATCAAGTGGAGTGAACCGCAAAGTTTTGGATGGAATCTACACCTGAGTAGCTATCTTTGCAACTGCAATTATCTGGATAATTCATGCAGACAGAATGTGATTTTCACATTGCCAACTAAGAGTTTCATATCTTTTAATAAAATTCTGTCATATTATGTATTATAACTTTATAAAGTTGTAGACACATGAAACACATAAAATTTTCAAATACAGTCTCACACATAATAACTATTGATAATGGGTTTAGGGCATTTTATCATCTGAAATTTGTCATCTTTACTATGTGCTTTTTGGCCTTCACAGAACAACTTGTAGCAAACAAAATGCAATAGGAAATAACGTGAAGGCAAAGTATGGACTTTGGGACCAGCACAAAATAAATAGATTTAAGTCAATAATTTTGTCTATAATTATTTAAATAGTCACTTGAAATTACTGTATCAATAGTTATACTTATATGTTTATGCTAATTCTTAATCATAGAGTTATTGAGTCAATACCATGAGTTAAACAGAAATACTAGTGGTAGGTTTTTTTCACTTATTCTCCTGTACAGTGTGTGCATTTCTATCATAGGGCTAAATAGTACTTACCAATTCATAAACAAATCTCTCCAAGATATGGAAAATTACTTAAGGACAAGTCCAATGTATCAGTAATTTTTGTTTCTCCAGAATATTTGAGAATATAGGAAAAAGGGTAATTAGTAGTTCATTAATGAATAAATAAAAATTTGGAACCCAGTTGAAATGTCATTGTAAGGCCATCTGGACTGAGATTCTTAGTAGCATTGTGAAAATGTAAGATTTTAGAGGACTTATTGTACTAGGTATGTTTTTTTACCTTAATGACAAACAAGACCTCATCTAGAGCTTTTTTATTATTATGACTGAAAAGATAAGCAAAGGACAGAAAGATATTAAAAGTGATCCCTAATTAATTCTTATGGAGAGAAGTCATGAAGAACATAAATTATGGAGAAAACAATTTTGGACAATGATTATAAAGCAATGTGGCAATGTAATAAATTAATTTATTATTATCATTGCAGCACATTAGTGTGAAAGCAAAAATGTGAGCTTCAATAAACAAGCTGGGACTTATTAAGATTTTCAAAAAGAACCGTCTGATTTTTCATTAGTGATAATTCTACTGTATATGCAGTTGATGGTCCAATCTCTGTTTTTATCAGCCATCAATATAAATTATAATAAAAGTTTGTTGAATATTGATTGAAAAAGTGGCCTTAATTCTTAGCCCCTCTCTATGCCTAAGACCTTTTCAGTGTTTCTTGTTTTATGCAATGGATTTAATCTGAAGAAATAATGTGCTGCACTGAATAAAAACTTCAAAGACATTGCACCCTTAACCTCTTTTTCTTAATTCCAGCTTCTGCCATGAGAACCTAGTGGACTAGTCTGCTGAAGTGTAGAGTTATCTATGTTGAGGACATACTATACAAGCTAGCATCACAATTTTATCTGCCCAAATTATCCCAAATTATGACTGCAAATGCTTGAAACATATCATCAGGATCAACCGAGTCTAGCTCGGGTCAGTAGAACCACCCAGCAGAAATACCCACATCCTTTGAGCTTAGTTAGAGAATGCAGCCAAGAATGGAGACAACTCTTCATGCACTTTGCAATTCAGTTTGCATATCTTCAACTAATGAGTTGTGAATATTTTCTTAAAACTTTAGAGTAGCCTAACTAGTTGTTTTTAAAACCTTATGTTTTCTTGAGAGTACTATATATAGCTTTTGTAGATGTTTTAACGAAAAATGTTATACGATTTTGTTAGACAGCAATAGAAATCTACAGAAGTCGCTTCATTTTCCAACAAGAAGAATTGGCACTACAGAGACAATGTTTCTTAGAACTAAGTTTGAACTATTAGATCAAATAATCAATGAATCTATTATAAAATTCTTATGTCGTTAGCATTTTTCAATTGGGCTAAAATCAGATTTTTCAAAAAATACATATGTAACATATAAAATTACATCTAGAGTAAGTCTTAGACTTGCTAGTATATGCCTTTTTATTTCATACTTCTATTTTGAGATTTTTTTATTATATAGATCTAACTTTGCATATTATTATTAATGATAATAGTTTTTGAGACAAGATCTCACTCTGTCATTCTGGCTGAAATTTAGTGGCGAGATCTTGGCTCACTGCAATCTCAGCCTCCCAGACTCAAGTAATCCTCCCACCTCAGTCTTCTGAGTAGCTGAGACTACAGGCACACACCATCACACTCAGCTAACTTTTTTGTTTGCTTGTTTGTTTGTAGAGATGAGGTCTCACTATGTGGCCCAAGCTAGTTTGGAACTCCTGGACTCAAGTGATACTCCTGTCTTGGTCTCCCAAAGTGCTGAAATTATAGGCATGAGCCACCATGTCCAGCCTTCATATAAATTTTACGTAATACTATTCAATCATTACAAAGGAATACTGTGTTGTAATTTTTATATCAATTCCATTGAAATTAACTAAATTCAGGATAATTAATAGCTAGCAATATTAACTCTTTCAGCTCAATAACATGTTATATATATCTCCTCCATCCATTTAGGTCTTTAATTTTTCTCAGGAATTCACTGTAGTTTTGCATATTAATGTCTTTTGTTAAATTTATGCTTAATTATTTTTGATTCTTGATGCTATTGTACGTAAAATAATTTTTAATTTTTCAGTTTTTTAATTTCTTGTGTGATGAAATAAAATGAATTTTAATGACTACATCTTGCCTTAAAAATTCATGGAATAATATCATAAGGTTTTCAAAAAATTTTTGGAAGTTTCTGTGTAAATCATACTGTCATGTCACTGGTAAATAGAGATGGTGTTGTCTCTTCTATTTCAACTGTATAGTCTTCATGTGTGTGTATATTTTTGTTTGTTTGTTTCTCTGGCCAGGCCCTTTGATATAGTGCCAAACAAAAATTATAAGAGAAGACCTTGCATTTTTCCTTACCTTAGGTAAAAGACTTTCCATATTTTTTTCATTAAATGTAATGTATGCTGTAGGTCGGTCCTTTGCAGTTGCATTTCATCAGATTGAGAAAATTCCTTTATATGCATAGTCTCTGAGAAGTTTCATCGTGATTGGGAGTTTAATTATTTTTTGGAATGTGTTTCTGTTTCTGATGAGAAGATTGTAAGACTTTTCTCAAATATTCAATTAATATGGTTAAGTAATTTGACTTTCAATTGTTGAACCAACTATACAATTCTATGAGAATCCTACTTGACATTTTAAGGTTACTTAAATATTACATTACTCATCCAAAACCTTTTAATTATGAATAATACACACACACACACACACACACACACACACACATATATATATATATTTGTATATAGAGGGTCGATACTATATATATGTGTATATATATATATATATATCATATTAACAGCAATGCTCACATTTTCAACATTGTTTACACATTGGTCCAAATTCACTTATATTTTTCCTACTCAATTCTAATATCTGCCATCTCACCGAGTTACTGTGGTTCTTTTTAGTAGGAAATGGCATTTAGAAATCAAAACATACCATGTACTTTAGCTGATAATGATGTGTCAACACAGGTTCACCAACTCTAACAACTGTACTACTCTGGTGGAGGATGCTGATAATGGGGTAGTCTGTGAGTTTTGGGAGGCAAGAGATAAATGTGAACTCTATATTTTCCACTCAATTTTGGTTTTGACCTAAAACTGCTCTAAAAATGTCTATTCAAAAATAAGTGTATGTTCTATATAGTATTTGGCATAACTATATTGTTTCCTTATTTCTTCTAAATGCCATTTTTTAAAAAGCACTTTATATTCTAACTGAGTATATTTTGTGTCTTTAAAAAATAGCATTATGCTTCTTGTCAAGATTAAGTTTCAATAGACTATTTCAACTTATTTTACTGATGTCATCATGGATGCATAGGTCAAGTGTGTAAGAAAATATTTTTTGTAGCCTTATAAGTTACAGAAATTTCTCACCTGTTGAAGTACCTTCCATTCCAATTTATGAGATATTTTGCAGTGAATATTTTATATTTAGAATGTAATTGTTTTAGGTGACATAGTGTTTCAAGTAATTGAGAAAGAGGAAGGTCAAAACTTTTAGCTTTTCTTTTACTTTGTGTTTCAAAACCATCTGCCACAGAAAGTACAAATAATTTTATTTTAACCACACAATTTAAGAATAGGTGCTAAATATAAAGGTATTGGAGGAGGATATTTAAATTGCAGCACATTTCAAATAGATGAAGTCATCTATATAATAAGGCATGCTGCTATAGGGCAAAACGCATAATGTCAATTTTCGGATTTATCTTCAGTATCATGGGATTTTGAGCCACAGGCTTGAAATGTACTACTCTTGTCAGAATGTCCTAAGCTCATAAAAAGTAGACATTTGATAGATTTTTTTTCCAGCTCGTTTTATTTCCAGTCAGGTAATTATATAAATTTGTGACAATCACTGTGGTGCTTTAGGGAGGAAATGCTGAAGCACAGCTGTAATCGTTTGAACATCTTGTTACTGTAATCCAGCAACTTGGCTCTGCTTTCAGGTTAAAAATCTCATTAAAGAATTAATATTGTGAAGCCAGACCAGTAATAGTTCGAGTTGAAACAAATTACATTTATTTTGTTTGCTGTGCTTATGTCTCATGGATTCAATTAGGCATAATTAATTAAGAACGTAGCTTTGTATCTCATTTTCCTGGGTTGAAATGCTGGCTTCACCACTTTCTAGCTTGGAATTATTAATTAGTTACTTCTCTACAGCTCAGTCTCATGTTGAAAAAAGAGTTATTAATAAATACTGACTTCCTCAAAGTAATGTTGTAAAATTAAATTATTTAAGTTTTATAAACTTATTGAATCAGTATTCAGCATAGTAATTACTCAAGGTTAGCTATGTTAATAATACCAATTTCCTGCTTATTGAGCAATATCTAGTAATATTATCATTTCACCACTTACTTTAAAAGAAATCCATCAATCCTTGAGAAAATAAAAGATGTCAAGAATTGTAATAGCTCCCATTTTCTTTCTAAGTAGCTGTCTGTTTACATAAATTGATATCTCCAATGGAAGTGGAATTAAATAAACTTAGTCATAAACTAAACTATTCAATAACTTATTTTGCATACAGATTTTATCTGTTCTGTAATATTTCATGTTCTCAATAACATTAAAATAATATATTGCTTATTAGAAATGCTTAGCATGTCTATCAAATTGTTAATACTTTCATAATTAATATTTACACTGTAACATATAGTATTTATAAAAACATTTTAATCAATTATTAATTTTTTCAAAACTCTTAAAAATTTCCCCAAACATTTATCATGAATAGCTTTAAATGTTTATCTAATTGAAGGCAAAATAGAAATATGAGATTTATATTTTTATATATTAAATATCTTTTAAAGAGGCTAAAAATGTGAAAAAAATCTGCCATTTGTAGAAGTTTTTAAGCATATCCTGCAGGAAAATACATCATTCTGATCCAAATGACTCCAGATTGACATATTCATGTCTAATTCACCTCCCATTACTGAAAGTAAATATTCCAAATTATCACACTTTCTTCCAGACTTGTACTCTTTTGCTGCCCTAAATCTTTACAAAATGAACTTACCTCCTAGACGTCATACCTCACAGGTAAATTGAAGTTTATATATATGAATTCTAGAAATCATACTGATAGAAATCCAAATATTCAAAATAAAATAAGCAATAAATTATAAATATATAGGTAAATATAAAACATTGTTATGTGGCTTTTCAAGAGTATTCCAAGATAACTGGTTACCTACATTAAAAATAAATTGTATTTACAGATTTCGTGTTTTACAGAAAATATAGAAAAATATTTGCAAAAGTAATACCACAAAGACAGAGACAGAAAAACATTTACAGTTTTAAGGATTGTTATAAAAACCTGAAAGTGGTGTAAAATATTTGAAGATAAATTAAGTTGGTTGTATAAAATGCATTTCTTTTTCAATATTGAACAATGTTATTAAGGTATAATTTGCATATTGTGGACTGCACAAATTTAATATGCACAAACTGATGGCTTATAAAACATCACCAAAATGAAGACATTGAACACATCCATAAACTCATAAATCTCTTATTCCCCTCTGTAATTCTTCCCTCCTGCCCCTCATGACCATGACCCTTTCCCTACTAAGCTTTAGATCTGCTTTCAGTACACATTAGTTTCACTTTGCTAGGATTTCATGTAATTTGAATCATACCATACATAATTTTATGTTGTTGTTGTTGCTGTTGGTGGGGGCAGTCTGCCTTCTAACACTGAGCAGGACATTTTGAGATTCATATATTTATTGTAGACATGAATAATCCCCTTCTTTTTGTTTATGAATAATATTCCATTGCATATAGATACCAGTATTTATTTGTTTATCTGTTCACCAATTGATGGGCATCTGTTACTTTCCAGTTTTCACATATTGCAGTAAAGCGGATTTGACTGTTCATGTAACAGTTTGTGTAGAAAAATACTCCATCATTTTTCTTGGGTGAATGCCTATAAAGGGAATGGCTAGGTTGTATGAAAGATGAGTGTTTAATTTTTTATGAAATTGTTGGATTTCCAAAGTGTTTGTGTCATATTACATCCCTAGCAACAGTGAATGGGAAAAATACTCCACGTTCTTGCCTACACTTGGTATGGTCAGACTTTGTAATTTTAGTCATTCTAGTAGGTGTATAGTGTTATCTCAATGTAGTTTGGCTTTGCAGTGCCATAATAATTAGTAATGTTGAGTATATGATGATACGTTTATTTACCATCCATATATATTTTCTGGTAAAGCATCTGTTCAGAAAACTTTTTTGCATTTTTTAAAAAATTAAATTGTTTGGGCCGGGCATGGTGGCTCATGCCTGTAATCTCAGCGCTTTGGGAGACTGAGGCAGGTGGATCACGAGGTCAGGAGATCGAGACCATCCTGGCTAACATGGTGAAACCCCGTCTCTACTAAAAAAAAAAAAAAAAAATTAACCGAGTGTGGTCGCAGGCGCCTGTAGTCCCAGCTATTCAGGAGACTGAGGCAGGAGAATGGCGTGAACCCAGGAGGCAGAGCTTGCAGTGAGCCCAGATCGTACCATTGCACTGCAGCCTGGGCAACAGAGAAAGACTCTGTCTCAAATAATAATAATAATAAAATAAATTGTTTAAGAGTTATTTACATGTTCTGTGTGATAGGTAATTAATTGATCCTGAAATAGATTATTGAGGACTATCTAGTAGGGTTAATCTGAATACAAACACCCTAAAACCGAGAGCTTTCTCAAGCTGGTGGCACAAGTCAGACAGATTTGAAGAATAAGAAAGAATGAATGCACCATTGCTGATTTATAAATGGAAGAAACTGTATGAGAAAGGATGCGAATGACCATAAGGAGGTAAAAGATGTCCTTGTTTAAGAGTCTGCAAAGAAATGAGACAGGACATCAGTCCTACATCTGCAAGGAAATAAATTCTGGAATTTATTGTACTGTGAATGTGAGCCTAGGAGTGAATTTTTCAGTAGAACCACAATCTGAAGTGTCCAGCCCAGACATTACTTTGATTAATACCTTATAACCTTGAGCATAAAACCCATATCAGTTCACTTGGACTTCTGACCTACAGAATTGTGAGATGATAAATGGATATTGTTTTAAGCTGCTAAATTTATGGTAATATGTTATGCAACAATAGAAAACGAGTATGTTCTGTGTAAAAGTTTCTGATTAGATATATTTTGAAAATACATTATCTATGTCTGTGCCTTTTCATTTCAATCCTTTAAGAGAAAAAAACTCAAAAGGAAAGTTTTAATTTTGAAGAAGTCAAAACTCTCATTTTATATGAATTATAATTTGGAGGCCATATCTAAGATATTTTTACCAAACCTTCATTTGTTTGCCTTTTTTGTTTTCTCTAGATCTTTTCATAATTTTAGGAAACATAAGTTCATTGCCAATTTTAAGTGAATTTTGGTTATTGTTAGAGATATAAATCAAACTTTTTTCTGTTTCATGTACATACCCAATTATTTTAATCACCATTTATTGAAAAAGAGTGTCCTTTCTCCACTGCTTGCATTTTTAAAAATACTTTTCATCAATCAGTTCTCTTAATCCATTTTCTGTTGCTATAACGGAACCTTAGACTAGGTGATTTACAAAGAAAATAGGTTTGTTCGGTTCATGGTTTTACAGGCTGGGAATTTCAAGGGCATGGCCCTGACTTCTGGCAAGGGCTTTCATGCTGCATTGTAACATATTGGAGACATTCAAAGGGGAATCAACCATGTACACATGAGAAGAGGGACCAAACAAGAGGAAAAACTCACTTTATAACAATCTTCTCTCCTGGCAACTAATCTATTCACAGAGACTTAATCCTGTCTTGGTAGTGTAAGAACTCATTACTGTGAGAATAGCACCAAACCATTCATGAGGGATCTGCCTCCATGACCCAAACACTTCTCACTAGGCCCGACTTCCCAACACTGCCACATTGATGATCATATCCCAACCATAGCAGTTGTCCATATATATGTAGGTCTGTTTCTGGGTTCTCTATTCTATTGTTCTGAATATATGTGTGTATAACATGTATATAATACACATAATAGTCAATACCAAACTATTTGATTGCCATAACTTTATACCATGTCTTGAAATCAATTGGTGCTGAACTTCTAACTTTATTTTTTATTTGCAAAGTTGTGTTAACTATTCTAGATTCTTGACATTTTCACATTAATTGTGGAATTAGTTTGTTAATTTCTACAAAAATTCTGCTAAAATGTTTGTTGAGATTGCTCAAAATCTATATATAATTTATAGATAATAATGTCAAAAAATAAGTCTTCTGACAAATGATCAAATATATATATATCTCCATTTATTTATGTATTTTCAATTTGTCTTATTTGTAGATTTCAGCTATATGGGTATTACCCATCTTTTGCCATATTTATCTCTAAATATTTCTTAATTTTTGAAGTGCTTGTATGTGTATTTTGAAATTTCAATTTCCAAGTTTTCATTGCTCTTATATAAATATTATGTATGCATGTTGCCATTATATCCTAAAAACTTATCTAAACTCACTTAATACATTTATTAAATTTGAAAATATATATATTCCACTATATTTTCTATATAGAACAGAGTTTTTCAACATAATCACTATTGGGATTTGGACTGTGTAATTATTTGTCGTGGGGAGCCGTCCTGTGTATCAGAGCATGTTTAGCACCATCCTGATCCTCTATATATTAGATGCCAAGAGCACCTCACTTGTGGTAATTAAAAATACCTCCAGATATTAACATATGTCTCCTGAGGAGCACTATCACTACCAGGAGGAAAGCAAAGGTTTATCATTTCATCTGCGAAAAAAGGCAGTTTTCCAATTCTTTTCCAATCTGGATGTATTTCTTTTTCTTTTCTTCTCTTTTCTTTTCTTTTCTCCTTCCTTCCTTCCTTCCTTCCTTCCTTCCTTCCTTCCTTCCTTCCTTCTTTCTTTTCTTTTCTCCTTCCTTCCTTCCTTCCTTCCTTCCTTCCTTCCTTCCTTCCTTCCTTCTTGCCTTTTTTTTCTTTCTTTCTTCTCTCTCTCTGTTTTTTGCAGCATTGCTTCAACAATACATTCTGGTAGTATGTTCAATAGAAGCAGAAAGAAGGAATATGAAATATCATTGTCATGATCTCTATATTACAATGGATATATTCAGTCGTTTGCTAATTGAAATAATGCAAGCTATATGTTTTATTAAATGCTGCTTTAATTAAATTCAGGTATCTTCTATACCTAAATTGTTAAGAATTGTAATTTGGAATAGATGTTGGATTTGGTCAAATTTTGTTCTTCTTGTTGTTCCATTTCTTGAGATTTTCACAAATTCTATTACTATTAAAGTTTTCTATTATTATGAATTACATTGATTAATCGTTTTAAATGTTAAAACAATTTTACATTCGTATGATCAATTTTACTTGGTCATAATGAGTTACCCATTTAATTTATAGCTGGATTTTTTTATGAAATATTTTGCTTAAAATGTTTACGTTTATGTTGATGAGGAATAATAATCTGTATGATTGTTTAAATGATATAATTGATTTTGGTGTTAAAGTAATAATGACTTCATAGAGTAAGTTAAAATGTATTTCATCCTTTTCAATTGTGGGGAAGACTTTCTGTTAGATTGCTCGATATTCTGTAGAGCTAACCACTGAAACTATGTTGGCCTAGAATTTTCTTTGTGGGAAGGTTTTTAAGTACAAATTTAACTTATTTAATAGAAATAAAGCTACTCAGTTTATTTCCTAATTAGTGAATGACTTTGGTAATTTGTGTCTGTAAGGGAATTTCTTTATTTCATGTTGTAGAATTACTGGCATACGGTTATTCATAGTGTTTCCTTATTATCCTTTTGACAGCTATAAAAATCTGCATTGATGTTACCTGTTTCATTCCTTACATTAGTAATTTTTGTTTGCTGACTTTTTTTCTCTTCAGCCTGGCCATGGATTTATAAATTTTATTGAATGTATGAAATAACCAGATTTGGGATTTTAAAATTTTATCTATTGTCCTTTTGTTATGTATTTCATTGATTTCTGTTCTCATCTTCATTGTTTAATTTCTTCTATTTACTTGAGATTAGATTTACTTTTTCTCTAGATTCTTTTGCTGTAAGTTGAGATCACTGATGTAAAACCATTTCTCTTCTCTAGTATTGACGTTTACTTCTGTAAATTTTCCACTACATCATCATTCTTTAGTGGCATCTCTCAATATTTTACATGTGTTTTTATGTTCATTCAATTCAAAATGATTTCTAAATTAATTTTATCTCCTGTTCACCTTCATTAAATAAGCATATTCTATAATTTTAAAAAATATCTTATTTGACTCATGCATTATTTTTAAAAGTTGCTAATTTGTTTCAAATTATTTGGAGATTTTTCCAGATATCTTTCTGTTGTTGACTTCTAATATAAATTTATTATAGTGAAAGAACTATACTTTGTATGATTTGAATCATTTTTAACTTATTCAAACTTATTTTATGGCTCAGAATATTGTCTATTTTTGTAAATCTTTTTTGTACAATTTGAAGACAGTAAATCATTTTGTTGTTGGGTAGACTGTTGTGCATGTGTCAATTAAGTTAATTTGGTGGACAGAATTATTTAACACTTCTATATTCTTATTACTTTTGTCTCACTGATCAATTATTAAGAGGAGAGTATTAATATTTTTGGCCATACTTATGAATTTTTCACTTTTTACTTTTAATTTTTTTATTGGCTTAATATCTAGCTTGAATTCTTTATATCTCTTGCTATTTTTTATCAAATCAGACAATCTATAAATTGAAATTAAAAAGCTAAGACACTCACATTTCATGTCATTATTTATATTAGGTAAACCTATCATGTTGCTATTTCTTTTCAAAATATTCCTACTGAGGATAAGAGAGCTTGGTAAGCAACAGAGGAATTAATCAAATGCTGACTGTATTCTAAAACACTTGCCTTATATCCAAACACGAATTCATAGTACTATGAAGGAGACAAGTATTATTCATGCATACAGTCATTCATTCTACAAATGTTTATTGATTATCCCACATTATCTTTGTCTTTCAAGGTGATTATATCCAGTAGATAGTAGTAACAATGAAAAACTAACCAGCTTTATGGCATTAATTTTTACACTTGTCTCCATGAAACTACTATTCTTAGGGCTTTAACCTCCTATACCACCAACAACTTGCTCTTTGTCAAAGCACCCTACCCTCTCCATTAAAGGACTTATGAAGTACCTTGGCCCTTTAATAAGCTACTGCATGTAAGACGCAGTGGAAAGAGGGTAGTATTGCATGCACAGAATATCTTGCATGGTACTCAGCAAGGTTCTGGGCCAGAGGGAATATCTTGCAGTTGGATGAACTTCAGGCTTTTGTTCACATAACTATTTTCCTAAATTTTGGTTGTGCTTGGTCCACACTCAAAATTCCAAGTGATCATTGTTTCCTGTTCTTCTTCTTTTTTTTTTTCCAGTGGAGACAAATTCTACAGATTTGGGGTAGTTCTTTTCTTCTCTCTCTCTCTATTTCATTTGTTAGAATTCTAATTTCTTGGGATGTCTCCCTCAGATCTTCCTTTTTCATTCCCAAATGGCTTGGTTGTGTCCCAAAACAATGAAGGCTAACTGATCCTTGTTCTTCTAATTCCTATATAAAAATATTCTTTCTCTCTTACTAGTATGGTTGCCTCTTTTTAGGAGAAAAGTCACTTACAAGGTGGACAGAGTTCCTAAGATTAATATTCAAACTACAAAAAGTAGTTATGGGGTCCAGTGAATGAATGTTGCCAAATGCATGTGTGTATATGTATATATGTATATATACACACACACGTATATTCTATATATACACACATATATCATGTATGTATTACATATATATGAAGAGATATATGAGATATATGAAGAGAGAGACTAGAATGGAGAGACTGGAATACGTACATATATATGTCTGTATATGTGTATATATGTATGTGTGTGTGTATATATATACACATATATATAACATTACATTACACAGTTATAATTTTAACCATACTTGCATGGGACTTGCTTCTAGAAATACTTCTTCACCCAGTTTTTAGATGTGCATTGAAAAGTTTACGTGCTTTAGCACCTCAAAAAGGAAGGATGAAAACTCTGTAGAATAACTAAAATGTGACATGATCACAGGCAGGAGACAACTAGCGGAAAACATTTACATTCATAAGGTTGCAAAATTGTAAATGAAGATCTAGTTCTCATTAATGCCTATATAAAATGGAAGTTCTCATCAGAAACTGACAATGCAGCACACAAAATTATAAACACAGAATTTGTTATTTTTTGTTTTGATTAGCATATCTGAAATTAAAATAATCAGAATCTGTGTTTGTAAATTACCAACCAGAATGTTTGTTTGTAAATAGCTTACACATCAAACAACACATAATAAATATCACATGATGTGAGGCTGAATTATCTTTCTAATTTCTCTTTAGAAAATTATATTCTAATTATGATATGAAGACACAATTAGAGATTCCACCAGTAAAGCACAGTAAAAAATACTACAGAATAATTCAACCAGTTAACTAAAAATAATATTGTCTTGTTTTTCTGTATTTTGTGATATCCTTAGAATTTGCAAGTTTTTAAACATTTGTAATCTGTTATGATTTGTTTGTTCATTCTAAATTAGTATTATGTTCATATATAATTTTATTTTCAATATTTTTGTGTTCAGTATTATTTTTAAAAGATTTGTAATACATGACTCCACCCTGACTATACGTCAAAAGCCTACACAGAAATGGAAGAGCATTAGGAAATGGTCTTTGAAAGCTGGTGCAAAGCCAGATTCTGGTGGAATTTTAGGCAATAGGAAGAATTGAAATTGTATCTTTACTGTATATCAGGCTTGTATCAAAAAAAATATGTTACTCTGGTTCCTGTGTGAAGAGGAGATTAGAGAAAGGAAGCCGGCATAGAATCAGATATGAGCTGGAAATCAATTGTATTATTCAGGCTTAAACCGATGGCGGCTCAGACCAGAATTTCATGGTTAGGCAAAAAAAAAAAAGCTTAGAGAAAGTGTAAAAACAAGGTGCTATATGCAACAGTAGATTCTTTTGTGTGTTTTGTTGTCGTTATTGTTCTTGTTGTTTCTTTGTAATACATTAAATGTTGGGAATACAAAGAAAGAAAAAATGATTTACATCTCATGGGTATTTGTCTCAAGGCTCTGCATAAATGGTTGCTACACTTACTAAAAAAGAAGAAAGAAAACTAAAAGAAATGTGTAGGGCTTGTGCAAGGGTACATATCAGTATAAACAATAAAAGAAAAAAAAAAAAAAGAAATGGCCCAAATGGTTTACAGACATAAAAATTCAAAGGCTAAGGTTCACAAGAAATGGGGTGTATTCAATAACATCAAATTTTATTGCAATTTTGACATCAGTGAAGACAGAGGTGTATTTATTGGCTTTAAAAATAAAGTTACTTTGGTATGAACACATGTAGTACTCTGGAGGGGTTAGAGCCTTTTGCTGGATTGGAGTGAGTTGAAGAGTACGATGTGAGGAGTCGGTTCTTTACAAGAAATACTATCAAGAAGTATTTATTGAAGGTGGGCAGAGAAAAGAGTAAATAGAGAGTGAAAAGATTAAATAGAGAGTCTTTATAAGAAAATGAATGATGTAGCTATTGTAGCTCATTATTATTAGAATAGAGAAATTAATTTCGCTTGAGAATAAAAAGAAATATGAATATTTCATGATTCAGGAGAGAGAACAGTAAGAGAATAACACCAGAAAGTTAACTGATGAATTTTGTACTTTGGATTCCTCTAGCAGCCACCCATGAAAAAATAATTCAAGTGTAAGTAGTTTATTTTGGAGGTACAGAAATACGAGTAGTTCAGTCAGAAATTAAAACTGGATAGAGAAGATAGCTAATCAGGTTGTGTTATCAAGTCAGCCAGCACCATAAGAAATAGCATAGAATACATATTTGTTACTCCATCTGAGAGACAGGAATTTGGGATAAATTTATTCGAGACATTCTCCCAGATTGAATGGCAGGCTCTGATGGCATCCAGTAGCCTTCCCTAGAGAAAGCCCTCAGGCAGAGATAGAGATAGTGGTAGCTGGTCATTGTCCAGGACATCAGAATTATGAAAGCCTGAGGGCTATAGATGGAGCATGTATAACATCATACACATCCAAAATACGTTGTTACAAAATTGAGTATTATATTAATAAATTCCAGGTTAAAGTACATATTTTTACTTGAGAATGTAAATGTTACATTTTTTATATGTTGTCTCATTTGAACAACTTTTAAATAGTTTTTACTGTAATGAAAACAAATTCCCTCAGTTGAATGTTTGGACAGAACAGATTGAAGAAGAAAAGCATTGGTTATTCATATAAATGGAAAAATAATTTGCCACTCATTTTAAATTTTGATATGTAATGACATTTGAAATTTATTAAATCAGTTTTGTCATTTTCCTAATGCAATGCCTGATGTTGAAGCTAACATGACAAAACTGGAAGAGACAGGAAATCTTCCTTTGTTCCACTGAAATTAATAACAATAATAATAAACCTTTTAGATAAAATGACTCTAATTGTTCTATGGTCGTTAATGCTTAAACTGAAGAAATATTTAAGCAGAAATTATTTTATAAACTCTAGCTTTAAGGAAAGGAATACACTGCTTATATTCACAGTTATAATGGTTTTGCTCAGCATAAAACAATCAACTAACTCAATTCACAGGAATATAAAAGGTGAAGGCAACAGTTTTAAATATTAATTACATCCACTGGAAAGGTAACAGTGCTTTTGAACAGTGCTTCTTTAAACTGTTACATCACTGTCCCAGTTGGTGGTTGATGATTCTGACAAACTGTGATGCTAGCTACTTAACAAAGCCCAGAGCTTTCAAACTGTTATACAACAGTGATTTTCTGATATGCTTGCTATGAGTATAAGGTTTTATTTCAATAATGTTATCTGGAAACTCTGACACCCCTGTAGTCTTAGAGAAGAATATGACAGTCACTAGGCCCACTGAGAATCACTTTGTTTAAAATGTTAAATATCAGTGTCTGTTGAAAGAAAATGGGATGACTATTTAGATGGCTGAAAATTACTAGGAATCTCTTCCATGCCTTAAAAAAAAAACTAAAGAAAACTGCTTTACATTAAGGATAATAACATTTTTACTTAAATCATATTCTATTTAGATTTCTAGTATGATAGGCGAATGTTTCATGCTGCAGCTATAAGCATTCCTCAAATATTGTTTGCAAATTTATTTTTACTTCTTGGCCTTTTTTCATCATTTAATATCTTGTTAGATATTATTTACTAATTTGATTAGATAATAAATTATATTCTTCCTCATTAAGCTAACAGTCATGAAGAAACAAGAAACAGTAGTCTACTGCTTAGAAAAGGGCAAGAATGTAAATGTGGTCTTCATAATATAGCTGTGAGAGAATAGCTGACAACTAAGAGACAATGTGTTAAGTTCAAGGACTCATCAAGGAAAACAAATGACCACGAGAAAACGGTGTTGAACAAGTTTTATTGGGTGTCCAACCACTTGGACAGAGTTTCATGAAAGAGGAAGTCATTCTCAGTAGGTGACTTTCCAAGATGGAAGTGCAGGGCTATCTCACAGAAACAGAAAGGGCAAGGGAACTACCAGGGAACAGAGGAATTAGTGGGAACTTACATATCTAGGTAATGCTGCTCAAGGTTGGGAGTCTGAATCAGAGAGCTCAAAGGACAACAGCAGGTTAAGGACTTGCCTAGTTTAGGATGGGATCTTTTCTGTAGTTAGGGGAGAACTTATACACAGTATGGAAATCAGACAAGCTCTAAATGGCTAAACATTTGTTGATATTGGCTATTTTTCAAATAATTGGATGTTGAAAAATTAGAATTTTCTGCCTGATATGGTTTGGCTCTTTGTTCCCACCCAAATGTCATCTTCAGCTGTAATACCCATGAGGGAGGGACCTGGTGGGAAGTAATTGTATATGGGGATGGTTCCTCCATGCTGTTCTCATGAGTGAGTGAGTTCTCACAAGAGCTTATGATTTTAAAAGTGTTTGGCAGTGCCCAATTTGCTCTTCTCGCTCTCTGCTGCTGCTTTGTGAAGAAGGTGCCTGTTTTCCCTTCACCTTCAACCATGATTGTAAGTTACCTGAGGCCTCCCCAGCCTTGCAGAACTGTGAGTCAATTAAAACTTTTTTGTTTATAAATAACTCAGTCTCAGGTAGTATCTTTATAGCTGTGTGAGAACAAACTAATACACTGCCTCAAATTAAACCTTTGAGCCAATGATCCTAGCTTGTTATGAAGAAGTAAACAACGTAGGGGTCAATATAGAGGTGCCATTTTTAGCCCATTTATATATAAATTCATTGTTTTTAGCTCCAAATCATTTAGGAATCCAAGTTGTATTGTATTTCATAATATCTGAATTTGGAGCCAGTGACATACCATCCTAAAGACAAAGAATCCTACAAGGGACCACAGCAGGATTTCAAAGCCTCTTCACAGCTAGCCTGCCCTCAGAAAAAGCCAGAATAGTAGATCAGAAAATAAGATTTTAATTTGCTCAATCTGTTTGGTTAATAATGTGACATTATTTGGTACATACCACTTGCTATCCAAAAAACTTGCTGAGTGTTATCTAGCTAAATACAGCAAGATATGTTAGCAAGTGCACAGACCTCCCATTAAGAAGTCAATGGTTACTTAGGACTATGTGGTTATAGCCCTTAAAATATGAGGAGATTAAGTCCTTGGGCCATTTGTTTAATTTGTGTGGATAATTCCTTGGATATGATTATTTGTGTTTCTTTTCACTTTTGTGTAATGTCTTGCACATATGTTTTCATCACCGCCTCAAAAATTATTGTCCCTAGGGTGGTTAGTACAAAGGGACAATTAGGAAAGACTTTTTTTTTTTGTGGCATTAGAGAGCTGCAGCCAGTATGATTTTGAGGACAAGTATTTGGAGAGGGATTTCTACTTGAAAAAAATCAACTGGAATTTTCAGTCTGACCAAGGAATTTTGACCAAACACAATGAATATAGGATATGTTGCCAAAGGTCAGACGAGGGGAAGCTTATGATAGGGGAAGCCATTTGACTTTCATACGGGTCAACAAATCTCTCTGCTGTTTGTATTCTCTGCATTCCTATGAAGATAAATTTTTATGGTTTAGTGCTATTCTAAGTCATGCTAATAGTGGAACATAATAATACAGTCAAAGAAATTTGGTTGTTATCTGCCTTGCATACAGAACCTAGGCCAAATAAATTGGTTATAAACTCAGCCCTCTATTTCCCATGGATTTATGGGAGATTAGCCTCTGGTTATTGTTCTTGGGTGTCAGTGATTAGGACAAGACGCTTATCTTGATAAATGAGATTTACAGGGTGGATTGGCCAGAGGAGAGATATTACGCTATGTATATTAAATTCAGGTTGGAAACGTCCTGTGTCTGTAGTATGCAATATGGTAGCCACAGCCACATAAGGCTATTTAAAAATAATTGACATCTTTACTATGTTTATTCTTTCAAATTACGAACATGGTATGTCTCCCTGTGTAGAAAGATCACTTTTATTTCTTTCCTCACCACTTTGCAATATTCATGGTAAATGTTTCATTCATGGTTTGTTTTGTTTTGTGTTACACAAAATATTTTATTTTCTTTTTAAGAAGTATAAACAACATTGTGTTTCCATCTGAAATTTGGTTTCCACCTGTTACTTGCCAGTGTGCAAACATTTTAGTTATTTTTATAAGTTGATTTTTTAACTTGTGTGATTGCTGAACTTATTCATTAGTACAGAAGAATTATTTATAAATTTGCTGAAATTTTCAATGCAGAAAATTATGTTGTCCACAAAAAAAAAAAAAAATTGTGTTTGTATTTTTCACTTCCAATATATGTGCCTTTCAAAATGTCTTTTGTTCTTTTCCAGTGACTAGAAGTTTCAGAACTATTTTGAATAGGAGCTAACATGCTTGCCTTGATCTTGAACTTAGGGGGAAAGCATTAGGTCTCTCAATGGTAAATAAAGCTATAAACAACAGGTATATTTAGATACTGCCTATGAAGTTTATATGGTTTCTCTCTGTTTTCAGTTAATTGAGGGTTTTGTTTATTGGATTTTGTGAAATGCTATTTTTTAGCCAATTGATATAATCTTACAATTTTTCTGTCGTAGCTTATTGCTAGAGTGTATTATATTCATTGGTTTTCTAATGTTGAAATAACCTTGCATACCCGCAATACATTCCAATTGTCATTGCATATAAATTATACATTGCTGAATTTGATTTGCTAATATTTTCTTAATGAATTATGCATGGAGGTTCATGAGTGATATTGGTCTGGAGTTTTATTTTTTTAAATAATGATTTGCATAGTGTTGGTATTGGGGTAATAACAGGCTCATAATCAGAGATGGACAGTATTTCCCTTTATTTTATGTTTTTGAAAAAATATTGTGTAAACTTGGTATTAATTTTTTTTAATGCTTGATGAAATTCTCAAGTTAAAACTTCTGGGCCTGGACATTTCTTTGTTTGGGACCTCATTTTGTGAAGAATAATTCTGATAGCTATAACGTGTATATTTTCCTCAGGATCACAAAAATGACACTCTAATTTTCTGGCTTTTATCCTAGTTTTTATTTTTTTTGAGAAGTCAGCTATCAAGCTGTCTTTTCTTCTCCAAATATGACTTGTCAGATATTTTAATAATTTGTATTTTTCTAATTACTAATTTACATACTTTCTAAAACCCAAATCATACATTCTTATGTCTTATAACTAGTGGTATTTACTGAAAAATATTGGATAGACTAATTAATTAGAATATACTTAGTATTCCTAGTGAATTTCTATGTTTTGAGAGAAGAGTCTAAATTAAGATGTATTGCTTTGATTGTATTCTGTCTTCACAATTCCTTTTTTAAAATTGTGAACTTGCGTGTTAAATATATAAGGTTAATTTTATGATTTTGATATTCAAAATCACACTTAAGTAATCGAGAATTATATATGTAAATGAGTATTCATATATCATAACATCTTACATTTGTCATGGCACATTTATAACTTTTATTTTTATGTGAGAATTTCTTAGAGAGGTCACCAAGAAAATAGTGTTCAATTGAAACACAGTTGGTGAGTGGTAAAAAAATAGTAATGAAATTTATCACCATATGGATTCAACTTTAGAAATGGTGGCAAAGAAGAACACTTGAGGAGTTTATGTAAGAGTACATCATTGCAATCATTTAGATGTGTGGTTGTGTGCATATGTGTGCATGCGCACACGTGCGCATGCATATTTGTAAAAATAACTGAAAATAATGCTGAAATTGAAGTGAAGCCATTATATGTTAAAAGAGATAAGGAGTCATAGAACAATTCAGGCAAGAAATAACATGTGATTTTGATTTTATAATTATATATTCAAAGTAAGAGATGTGATGGCTAACTAAGCTGTTCTTACATATCAACTATTTTTTATGAATATCATTATCATTTTGACATGTGTTAATATACCCTATTTTACAAGAAGAGGTGTTAATCATATTGATATTGGATTAATTTTTTACATTATTTGGAATGTTTTTAGTGACTTCCATTCAAACAATATAGATGTATCTCATTTGTCAAAATTGTCCTCAGCATTAATTTCAACGTTTACTCATGTAATTTCTGTCAATTTTATGATAAATTTATTTGTAAGTAGTTTTATTTTCTCTTGCTAATATAGTTTAGGTTATTACTTTAAATATAAACTTTAATATTCTGTATATATAATATTATTAATTTTCCTATTTAATTGCATAAGAAATTGTTACCAAATTCGATTATATTTTGTAATAAATTTTTAATTACCCTTTTTTTCTAGGCATGAAATGATGTCACATTTCTTTTTCTACATAATTTCTGTTTATATCTGGAAGACTGGAGTTAAAGGAAGTAACTTAAAAATATTTGTTTGAAGGCATGGACAAGATTTAAAGATATTGTCACTATATAAAGGGGAAGCCTGGAATGTACAACTTCTTTTCATTCTATTTATTGTTATTTTTATTGGTACATAATGACTATACATATTTATGGAAATATCTGTGATATTTCGATACAGATGTACAATATGTAATGATCAAATGAGTATGATTGGAATATACAGACATCACTTTAAACATTTATTATTGCTTCGTGTTAGGAACTTTACAAGTTGTCTCTTCTGGCCGACTTGAAATTGACAATTAAAAAAAAAAACTAGCAAACTGAATCCAACATCACGCAGAAAATATCATTTAGCATGATCAAGTGGGATTCATCATATGTATGCAATAATAATTTAGCATATGAAAATCAGTGAATGTGGTACATCATGTCAACAGAAGCAAGGACAAAAACACAAAATTATTTAAATAGATGTTGAAAAACCACTTGACAAATTAATATTGTTAAAATGTACATACTATCCAAAGTGATACACAGATTCAATGCAATGTCTCTCAAAACAGCAAAGACAATTTCATAGTAATAGAAAAAAAGTATAGAATTTGTATAATACTGCAAAAGACTACAACTAGATAAAGCAATTCTGGCCTTGTAGAATAACTTTGGAAATACTCCATCTTCTTTTTTTTTTGAGTAGAATTGGTGTTAATTCTTCTCTAAATGTTCAGTAGAATTCAGAAGTAAATTTATCAGGTCCTAAACTTTGTTGATGCCAGAATTTTCATTACTGCTTTGATTTTGTTACTCATTATTAAAGAATTAAATAAAAATTTGCAGTTTTTATACTTCTTCATGGTTCAATCTTGGAAAGCTACATGTGTTCAGAAATTTATACACTTCTAGATTTTCCAATTTGTGGGCATATAATTTATAGTAGTGTCTAATGATTCTTTGTATTTCTGTGGTATCAGTTGTTCCCCTTTCTTTGCTGATTTTATTTATTTTGGTCTTCTCTCTTTCTCTCCAGTTAATCTAGCTAAAATTTGTTAATTTTGTTCATATTTTCCAAAAAGAAAAATTACATGGGAACTAAGAAAAGCTGATCTCATTAAGGTGTAAAGAAGAAAAGTTATTAACAGAGGTGGGGAAGGACAGGGAGAAAAAGGAATGAGAGAGCGTAGTTAATGGGTATCAGAATAGAGTGACATCAAAGGAATAAAGTGTTTAATAGCACAGTAGAGTGACCATAGTTAAAAAGAGCAAAAAGAACCAAACTGGAAAAATCACAGTACTTGACTTCAAAATATACTACAAAGCTATAGTAACCAAAACAGCATAGTACTGACATAAAACAGAAACTTATACCAATTGATCAAAATTGAGAACCCGGAGATAAAATCCACACATTGACAGCCAACTTATTTTCAACAAAGCCAGCAAGAACATATATTGGTGAAAAGGACAGTCTCTTTAATAAATGGTGCTGGTAAAACTGTATATCCATATGAAGAAGAAAAGTGCATTCCTATTTCTTGTCATATGCAAAAATAAATTCATAACGAATTAAAAACTTAAATGTATGGCCTGAAACTATGAAACTACTAGGAGAAAACTTTGGGGAAATGCTTCAGAACATTGATCTGTGCAAATAATTTTTTTACTAAGACCTCCAAAAGCACAGTGAGCAAAAGCAAAAATAAACAAATGGGATTAAATTAAGCTAAAAACTTCCACATAGCAAAGGAAACATTCCACAGAGTGAAGAAACAACCTGTAGAACAAGAGAAAATATTAGCAAGGCATGCATCCAACGAGGGATTGGTAAGCAGAATATATAAAAAACTCAAACAACTCAATGGTTAAAAAACTGATAACCTGATTAAAAACAGACAAAAGATTTGAATAGACATTTCTCAGAAGAAGACATAAAATTGATGAACAGGTATATCAAAAAAATTCTCAGCATCACAAATCATCAGGGAAACACAAACCAAAACCACAATAAAATATCATCTTACCCCAGTTAAAATGGCTATCAAAAAGACAAAAATAACAGTTACTGCCAGGGATGTAAAGAAAAATGTACACTCATATACTGCTGGTGAGAATGTAAATTACTACAGCCACTATGGAAAACAATATGAAAGCACTGTAAAAGACAAAATGCATATGTTTTGAGAGAGAGAAAAAGACTAAAAGTTACACAGAGCATCCTTTGGAACTTAGATGGTGTATTACTCTGCTCTCACTCTGCTAATAAATACATACCCAAGACAGAGTAATTTATAAAGGAAAGACCTTTAATTCACTCACAGTTCAACATATCTGGAGAGGCCTCAGGAAACTTACAATCATGGCAGAAGATGAAGCGAACATGTTCTTCTTCACACGGCGGCAGCAAGGAGGAGTGCCGAGCGAAAGGGGGAAATTCCTTTGAAACCATCAGATTTCATGAAAACTCATTCACTATCATAAGAACAGGATGAGGGCAACTGTCCCCATGATTAAATTGCATCCCATTGGGACCCTCCCGTGACACGTGGAGATTATGGGAACTACAAATCAAGATGAGATCTGGGTGGGGATACAGACAAACCATATCAGATGGGGAAAAAAGTAAAACAAAATGTTAGGATCCTGCAAAACAAAAGAGTAGCACAAAATCAGATAATCCAAATCTCCAAACTCATCATCTACTATTAACATTTTCAGTCTGTGTCTAATTGTATTACTTAACAGTTAATATTTACATTTTACAGTGTTAATAAAATGATACCTTATTTGCGTCTCCATTGAACTCAATCATACTTAGGAAGCATTTGAAATTAAAATTTAATACACCGTCATAACTTTTACAGAAACAGATAATATTGTACTTAGTAATGAAAAAATAATCTGAAAATAATGGGAGAAACAAACTAATTAATTACATATAAAACTTATCTTCCATGGTAATCCATAACATTTTTATTTTAAATCCCTAATAAAATTTTAATAATTTATTTTTGAAATTTATGAAAATATTATAAACTTTATTTGAATGAACAGCTACAATAAAAAGTCAAAAACTGCTTTTAAATAAAGAATAATAAAAAGAAACATGTCCTGTAATTAAAATAGAACAGTAAATTCATGCAGAACCAGGTTTAATGCCAGAATAGACAAATAAATATTAATAATAAAATGCAAAAAATTTTAAGTGTCCATATGAACTTAGCACAGTATAAATACTACATCTAATATTACCCAATCTGGGTTTCTGAATTTCATAGTGAGTTGACTCCTTCAGATGCATTTTATCCCAAAACACAGGATTTGTCATAAGGTTTACCACTTTCCTATTTTAAAATAGCAGCATCCATGTTAGCACAGCATTTGTCTCTGTTTTACCATCCACAGTACATCCAGACATTACAAGATTGTCATACACATTTTAAGAGTCAGTATCAGTGAGGCAAGGATGGAGATGAAAAGTCTGAGAAATATTCAAAAATGTGTTAAAACACTTGAGGGGAATTAATACGTGTTGGTGTTTGAAACAAGCATTACATTAAAAAAAATCCAGGGAAGACCTAATTACATAACATATTCAAGCTTTATACTTAAAATGCTTTTGTTGTATTTTTAAGATGCCTTTTTGTATTTTAAGCAGTAAAAATTAATTAGTAAATTATGAGTAGCAAAATATAATCAGTGTTAAGAGTGATGTTAAAATGTTAGTAAGAGGATTATCACTATTGACAGAACAATGGAAACCAGAGCCCAAATTTATTCAATCGTATCTAGAAGATACAAAGTCATGTAACTAAAAAAAGTCTGAAATTTTCTAATAAATTTATCTTCTAGCACTTTCCAGAACTACAGACCTTTTAGTTTATGCATTCTGAATAAGTGGACTCAGTGGATTCAGTGTTTAGAAGAGAATGATTATTTAAATGTGAAAGTCAGGGCTTTCTATCTATTTTTTTCCTCATCTGAAAGTTTGCCTTTTCTAGGAAAAGCAATTGGTTCTTTAAGATAACATAGGCATGCAGATTGAAATAATATTTAGAGAGCTCTGTTTAAACTATAAAAAGATGTGCTGTATAAGCTCAAATCTGAAGTTATTAGAACTAAAAAAGAGAATTACACGAAACCATTTAGTAAAGATGAAACAGCATAATTTCATGTCACGAAAATGAATTAGGTTCTATTTTAGTTGGCATTAATTGTATATTCTACTGATGTTCTCTTATTTAAAACATTTGCTTACTGATTCCTTTTAATTACTTAGGCACTTCAGAATGTTATTGGATACCAGAGCTGAGCTAAAATAACAGAAAAAAAGTCATCAATAAATATTTTTTAAAATATCTTAAAACATATTTTCTAACTTCATGGGAATGAAAAAAACTATTTTCAGAATGAAACACTCATGTAGTATGTGATAAACATAGGGAGTAATAACCTCAAACTGGAAATTAATAATGGCAGATATATTGAGTATTCAGATATCAAATGACTGGACTTACGTAATTCTGATACCATTCAAAATCGAGTATTTATGGAGACAATAAAAATGCTTCCTACATACAATAAATTATGCACACCATGACAGTTGCTTCTTACCTTTCATTCTGTTTGAGAAAAGATTTGGACAGATTACTTAACCTCTATGACTTTATCTTCTTGTTTATAAAATCAGTGCAGTATATACAGTTATACAAATGCCATCAGCAGGCATTTTGTTACTTCTTTTATCTTCTTGTGGATGAACTGTATTAAGCTATGATGTTTACCTAATGAGTCTTTTTACTTCTTTATAATAATGCATTTTGCTTCCAATTTTTCTTTAAAATTTAAAATTTTTAGTTTATTTTTATACTTAGTTGACTTCTCTAGTAGCATATATCAAATAAGTTAAATAAAATTTTTCTTCCTGAGTTATGTTATTAGCCTATATTATTATTCTTGACTGTATTACTTTCCTTTATTTTTCATTCCAGTACCTCCATATATACTGTTCTATGTCCTGTTTTTAAACTTCTTTATGTATGTTTTTCTCTATATCACCCCTCTCCTCTTCAAGCTAACTCCATTCCTTCATTTTCTTTCTCTTATGAAAAGCCTTAAAGAATTGTTCACATACCGGTAGCTTGTTTAAATATCATTTTAGCCAGTTAATATTAATATTTTGTGTTAATAGCAACTATTTGTATTTTAATATTTATTTTTCTTATTTCTTCTACATGTGTTTCTAATGTTCTTCACTTCTATTCATGTATTATTCCAAAAACTGTTTCTTTCCAGTTTGATATGTCTTCTAATCCCAAATTCTGCAAGCTCTTTACATAAAATTGTTTCTAAATCCTGGAGTCTAATAAAATATATTCTGCCTAGGGCATTTGATGGGTCTACAAATTGCCAGACTCATTTGTTTCTTGAACTCAAAGATTGATGTTTAATGTGTTTGAGTAAACGAACTAATCAACTTTTCAAACTAAATGAAAATGTCTGTTCTTCTCTATGCCTTGAAAAATAACAACTAATATTCTTTATTTGAAGACTCCAAAGTCTGATAGGATTTAAGAAAACTACAACACAAAGCTTTGTGTTTTTTTCTTATATATTTAATTGCATTTATTCAAATAATTCACTTTACAGTTGATTTGTATTGGTCTCAGCTCTCCTGTATTGGTTTAAAAGAAAGAAATTACTATTTCAGGATAACATATGATGGGGAGGACGGAAAGAAAATAAACTTACATTTTTATAGCAAGTAATTTGCAAATGCAGAGTATATATTAGAAAGTGCCTTAGTAGGCACACACATTGTTTTACGAGAAGTCATTCTGCGTATTAAAGCACCAGCATTAGCGAAAAGGACACAAGGGAGGAGTGTCTGGTTGATGATAATGAAGTGGAGCTCCATTCTTAATCTTTTCCAATAATTTTTTTAGAAAGAAGACAACTGAATGAATAAAGAATAATCCAACTGGGGCTGTGTTCTTGTCAAAATATAAAGAGAAATGTTGAAGCTGATAGGTTAAAATACGTTGTGCACCGTTTCTCTATTTTCTAGTTATTGTTTGGGGACCCTAGTTTTTATAAAGGCTGATTAACATTATAGTCCTAGATACTAGTCCATTTTGCCAAAAAGGAGACCGAGATTCAAATAAGTTAAATAAGTTATGCATTTTCCACTTTGCTTGCACACATTTTCTTCTTAGTATTTATTTTAAACCTGTTATTTATATTAAAATGTTTTGACTGTATTAAAAGGAAAATGTGGTCACTTTGAGAAAATTCTTATTCTTTTATTAGATGTGAATATATAACTTTTCTTCACATTTATCATTATTTTAATTGCTGTAGCATACTGTAATGCCACTGATGGACATCAAGTATAAAATACACTTCATTTTAACATTGATTCTGTGGTGTTTAAGTATAATAAATTATGTATATGTTAGCTATTACTTTTAATACCAGTAGGTAATATATGGTGTAATCTTACTTTTTCTGAAGTAAGCTGCCATATTCTCATGGAAATCACTTAAATTTGTTGCTGGGAGTAATGATGACAAGCAAGATTGAGATGGTACTAATTATCATGAATTGAGAATTATTCCTGAGATTATTCCATGTGACCCACTTGTACCTTACCAGTTAATCTTCTCCACAGCCATGTGTATTAGGTACTAATAATATCTGTTTTTATGCAGGTAAAGTTACTGAATCATAAAAAGCTTTAATTTGTTTTACTCACCCCTCATAGATGATGGAGTTTAGACTTAAACCATGTTGACGCAGTCACCAACACTGAATTCTAACTCACGATGGAAAAGTGGTGAAATCTACATCTAGGGATTGGGAAATCCAAGTTAAAAGATGAAACCACACTATTTGAATGATCTGAGAGTGTTCTTAACATTAATAGAAGGATGGGGTTCATTTTCAAGGAGACAACAGATCAGAATTTTCAACAATCAGATAAATAGAGATGATTTAACACTAAACAATTACCTTACTGTAATAAAAGTGCCTTAAGGCAGAGGCCTTTTCTAACCCCTAGAATATAACGTGTTGAGTGGCATATAGGCCACCCTACAAGTTTCTTCTAAAGGAATACCTATCACAACATCTTTACCAAACAAATATGTATCAGCCAGAAATGTAGCTAATTTCCCTGTCTTTGCTAGTCAGTCATGAATTCCAACAAGTTAATATGTGGATGATTTGATATGTGTAAAACCATAAAAAATAGCCCCAAAGTTTTGTGCTTGAGAGGCAAAATTAAAAATTATCCAGAGTGGTATATTTCATCATATTTTCATTCAAAATAATTCAAATGATATATAACATTTATAGGAAATCATAGCACTTCATGGTCAAACTTCTTCTAAAATACAGATATTTTTTCTCTTAGATGAATATTTTGGGAGAAAACATGGAGAGAATGGTAGAGTCCAGGATGAGTGAAGGAATTTAGAAAAGTGATTTATTTTCATGGAGAAATTCACTATGAAAAAATTTATTAGCTAACCTTGTTCCTTTGAGTAACACAGGTTCAGGAAATAATCTTGCCAGCAAAAGACTCTTCTGAATCAATGTAGAAAAGAGAGAAGAAACAATGTAATATTGGTATATACATTTGAGGTGACATAAAGTGACTATGAAGTCTGAACAGAATTTTACACATATATATATACAGTAAAGTAAAAGAAGGAACAATTAAAACTTCTAACTACTTGAGTTACAAATGGTTATGCTTTGTGATTATCTCCTTTATACTCTAAGAGAAACCTAAGTTAATTTCAGACGTACGTGTTTCTAGTTCCAAGTGCCAGAAGATCTGCAATGTTGCACTGTAAAATAAAAAGGCCAGGCCTTTATTGGGCCTTTCGCATTATAAACGAGACACACTAAGGAAGAGAGGGCAGGGAGGAATTCTTTCTCTCCTCAAAGAAGATTCTATCATTGTATCTTTGTGTATGTTTTTATTATAGTTCTTCAAATGCGGGCAAATATTGATTGTCATCAAGCATGTTCTCATATAGGCAGCCACACAATGACATAGGACAGAAAACCACAATTAGCTTTGCTAGGAGAGGGGATGGTGAACAGGGCAAGAGGGGAGGAACACCAGGGCAATGCTGATGAGTATGTTGGACAAAACTTCTGGTGATGCCAAAGTAAATTTTTCCCACATTCTCCAGAAGACAGGAATCCTACACGAACTAGAGATAAGCAGAGTTAGGAAATTTAGGGTTATAACTACATTCACTTTTTTTTTTTTAGGCATTTAACACAGTTTGTGAGTGTGCAATAGTTCAAAAAAAAAGAAAACACCCACACACACAAATGCACATACAGACGTAATCTGGATCCTTTAGGATGGGAAAGGAAGACTTCATTCAAAATAAATTTGAAACTTGGTTCTATGTGGCAAGTTATCGATTCATTTCACATGTTTAAAAATATTTGGTATTTCACTATGGTATCGTCAATATTGCTAAAAATATTAAGAATAAGACTTGTAAGTAAATGATAAAACAAACAAGATTTAAATGACTGACATTTTCTGAAATCTATAGAGTTTTGAAACATAATATTTTTTTGAAAGTATCCTATTATTTATTTTAATTTAATTGATTTACTTATTAAACTTTAACTTTTATTTTAGATTCAAGTGGTACATGGGCAGGTGTGTTGCATGATGTTGGGGTTTGGGGTTACAACTGGTCTCATTATCTAGGTAGTAAGCATAGTATCCAACCAACAGGCATAATAGTTTTTCAACACTTCCCTTTCACTCTCTCTACACTGGGTACACATGGACATAAATATGGGAACAATAGACATTGAAAGATAATATTTTGAAGTTAACTGAAAATGTACTTACCTTGTTTCAAATTACTAAACTATATGAAGAATTTAATTATATATTAGTTATCTTACTCTGAAGCTCTGAAGCTCTTACTATGTACTTTTACTCTAATAACTAAGTCAAACATCAGACATTATAGAAAAGTGATGAACTGGTAGAAATTTTATTAACTTCAATCAAGTTTAGAGAAAAATGCAACCAATGAAAATAGTTTTATACCTGTACTTCATTTGTCAATTCCAATAATACAGTTGATAAGACATGTTATTATAATTTCTCCTGCGGGTATTTCCTAGGTAACCAATATTTTAGAAAATATAATTAAAACTCTGTACAATAATTGTATTATTTTAACATCTATACCAGAAGTTCTGAATTTCTTTTCTATTCTAAAGGAGAATGGGATGCAGGGAGCAAAGATGATCGAATGAAAGATAGTAGATGAGAGCCAAAAAACAGATAATGCTGGTGGAGGAACAGTTATTTCTGCTATGGTCTCTAACAACATTTTTCGACTGTCATTTAAAAATAATGCATTAATGCTTATGGAATTTTTTTTCAGAATATTCATAATTTTAATTTGTGTGTGTGTATATGTGTGTTTGTGTATGTGTGATCTCATGTTTAGACTAGCACAGTTTTTTTCAAAAGGCACTACAAATGGAATGGAAGCAGAAACCCAAAGGGAAGAAAGACTCTAAAGGATATAAGCCTCTCTTAATTGAATTTCAACTTTTGTCAACATTTTTAGGGATCTTTGGAAGTGCTTACAATTCTAAAGTTCATAGAACTGTGGAATTCAAATCAAGGACAGGGAAGTCCACCTGACATTTAAGCAACTTAAGGAACTGGATAAAATAAGTGATGAAGAAAAATAATTATATATATTTTCCATATTATAAAGTTAGATTATTTTATATCTAGAGATTTGTCATATTTGTCACTTTGCAATATAACATGGAGTCTAAAAGAGATTTTGGTTAGTGCATGTGTGTTTTATTTTCATATTTTGAATTGTGCAACTTTAGGCAAATTATTTGATATTTCTTAATCTTAGTTTCCTTATCTGAGAAACACCTAAACTTCAAAGAGTTTGATGAGAATTTAAGTATATAAGGCATTTAAGCACACAGAAAATTGCTGGCATATACCAAACTTCCGACACAGAATTACTGTTGTCATTGATATAGGAGTGCTCAAATTAAGATATTCTCACTCACTTTCCACTTTAACTTACAAACAATGCTGCTTATCTTATACATTAACTGATAACATTTACAAATCAGAGTTGTAGAGCCTGGCATGGTGACTCACGCCCATAATCCAAACACTTTGAGAAGCTGAGGCGGGTGGATCACCTGAGGTCAGGAGTTCGAGACCAGCCTCGCCAACATAGTGACACCCCCGTCTCTACTGAAAATACAAAAAGTTAACTGGGAGTGGTGGCAGGTGCCTGTAATCCCAGCTACTAGGGAGACTGAGGCAGAAGAACCACTTGAACCCAGGAGGCGGAGGTTGCAGTAAGCCAACATTGCACCATTGTACTGCAGCCCAGACAACAAAAGCAAAACTCCGTCTCAAAAAAAAAAAAAAAGAAAGAAATCAGAGTTGTATTCATTATCATCAGTATTATGCAAAATGTATACGTGACAAGCAAAAATATCTAGAAGAATAATATATAGATATTGCATATTTATATATTTAGGAGGTATATATTTATGGTGTACAATATGCTAGGAATCATGCTACATGTTATAGAAATGATAAAGATAAACTTTTTTTTTGGCTTTGAGGTTGACAAAAGGAAGATACGATTGAGGTTGATGTAAGGAAGATATGATTGCTTTCATCCCTGCAAAGGCACAATTCATGCTCAGGGGCAGAAAAATAATTGCTTCTAGATGAGGGATAAGGGAGAATAACAGAGGAAGTGTCATTTGAATTAGCCTTTAGAAAAGGACTATGAATTTTACAGATGGAGATTACTTGAGACACAATATTATAAATGGAGAAAAGGAAATCAGCAAATGTGTTATGTTCCAAATGTTTATTTACTCTTTAAAAATTTTTTTTCAACTGTTATTTTAATTTCAGGGGCACATGTGCTGGATATGCAGACTTGTTATTAATACACAGGTAAATGTGCATCATAGTGATTTGCTTCACAGTCTGCCCATCACCTAGGTATTAAGACCAGCACCTATGAGCTATGCTTCCTGATGCTCTCCTTCTCCCCTCAATCCGTCCCTGGCAGACCCCAGTGTGTGTTGTTCCCCCGCATGTGTTCATGTGTTCCCATCTTTCAGTTCTCACTTATAAGTGAGAATAGGCGGTGTTTGGTTTTCTGTTCCTGCATTAGTTTGCTGAGGATAATGGGTTCCAACTCCATCCATGCCCTTGCAAAAGACATGATCTCATTACTTTTTACGACTGCATGGTATTCCATGGTGTATATGTACCACATATGTGTATGTGTACGCTCACATAGCATAAGTTTAAATAGTTTTGATAAGTATTTCCACTCATGAATTGAACTTAAAATATACACATGGTTTATGTTTGAAGAATTAGAATAAGTTGTTAAATGTAAAATAACTGATACACAATCATAAAGGGAAACAAAATACAGTAAAAAAAAGGTAGAATGGGGTGGAAACAAAATAAACATATGGAATGAAACATGTGGGCCTGCAAAAGTCATTTAGTCGGAGGGTTTGTGCGCTCTGTCACATGTTTTATGTAGGTGGTAGGGATTTACAAGATAGTATGAGTTCCATATATGTACATTACAGTGTGCTAAGATGCAACAGTGTGAGAATACCACAAACATGAGCATTTCCTTGAGTAAGACAATGTAGTTTGTTTTGAGGTGTGTAATATCAAGGTTGAATTGAGAAAGGGGAAAAACAATGTAAAATAACGTTTCCAGGTTTGAAATGCAATTACTCTCATATGAACTTCTCATATGAATATGTGAATCCCTGTTGCCACTTCGGGCATTTAGAGCAAAACCATTCATTCAACTTGAATTTCTGGTTTTATTTGTTTTTGCTTGTTTGTTTTCTGAGATGGAGTCTAGCAGTGTCACCCAGGCTGGAGTGCCATGGCATGGTCTTGGCTCACTGCAACCTCCGCCTCCCAGGTTCAAGCAATTCTCCTGCCTCAGCCTCCTGAGTAGCTGGGATTACAGGTGCACACCACTATGCCCAGCTAATTTTTGTATTTTTAGTAAAGACAGAATTTCACCATATTGGTCAGACTGGTCTTGAACTCCTAACCTCGTGATCCACCCACCTCGGCCTCCCAAAGGGCTGGAATTACAGGCGTGAGCCACCGCAGCTGGCCTCCTGTCCTTAGATATACCGGATAACATGTTATACTCCTTAAAGCCAGAAAGCTTCCTAGGCTCAGTTTACTTTTAGAATTGAAGAAATAACAATATAGAACTCAAATGCTTATTTCTTTGTTTTCCAGTATCCTCTCCACCACACCCCTCACCCCCCTACACCCCACCCCAAGCTCCAAGGTCCTGGCTTTTTTCTGCAGATACAATTCTGGTTGAGCTGGAATATGCATCAGAGAAGAAAATACACTTTGTAAATTTACTTCTTTCTACCAAAATCTATTGATTTCCATGGCGTACTTTGAATGTGTTTTTTCTTTATTTTAAAAAAGAATGTTAGATATTGTAAGTTTTGAGTAGTTCAGAGAGAATGGAAGAGGAAATAACATCCAACCTTATCTCAACGATGGGAAATGGGAGAATATATTAATAAAAGCCTCACAATGAGCTTGCAGTCTATTTATGGAAGCAGAAAGTCTAGAAGGAATCAATAAAAGGTTTCTACTTTGTTTTGTTTCTTTTTACAAACTAATATATAACAATTACAGATTAATAGATAATTCATTGGATACATGAGTTGAAGAGGAGATGAATGATTGAGGTCATTTTGGAGCTGTATATGAATAAGTTTATTCCTTCCTTATACTGGAGAAAACTAGAATCAAATATTTGATTAATGGGAATCTAGTACACTTGAGAAAAACCAGTTGATATTAAGGGATGAAGCAAAAATTCGATGAACAGTGATTTGAAGAAAATTGTCATAACTGAATTGGCAAGGGAGTCAGGAGTAATCTGGTTTGTAAGATGAAGGATGCCTGCTGGTACAGAGTATTTAATATTTTTAAAAATGTTTTGATTAAATAAAATTTATATCCTTTGATTCACTAAAACTTGTAGTTGTTAAAAACCTTTTTTGTATTTTAAAATTTTGAGAATTATCTTAGGATCTATGGATGGGAGGGAAGTGAGGCTTGAAAAACTACCTGTTGGATTTTAGGGTCACTCTTCGTGTTATAGGTTCACTAGAATACCAAACCTCAGCATTATGCAATATAATCATGTAATAAACTTGTGCATGTATCCCATGAATTAAAATAAAATGAAATTTTAGTAATAAAAAAAAGAGTGGTGAAAGAGACATGGAACCCTGTGTTACCTCCTATATATGCAATAATACTATGCACATTTTGGTAATATAAAGTTAAGGAATCAAGTAATGGATATAAGATATTTAATAAAAGAGGCTCAGGTTAAATCACTGAAAGTGTGTTACTGACACCAGTAAATGACCAGAGCATGAGTGCAGCACACCAACATGGCACATGTACACATATGTAACAAACCTGCACGTTGTGCACATGTACCCTAGAACATAAAGTATATATATATAAAAAAGAAAGAAACCATTCAACAAAGATGACAAGCTCTTATTAAGACCTGAAAAGAGCTAGCCTGTGAGTTCTATGCCTTGCATATCTGCACCAAAATGTTTTGAACCTTCTAATAAATTACTGTACTTTGTAGATCTATCCAATAAGCCAATTCCAGTGCTGTTTTTTGCTTGACTGTTAAATCTACTCCTATATCAAGAAATTCTCATGTCTCCATTTAAAAAATAGTCTATAAAATTGGCAGGATATTTGCACATTGAAATATAGCATCTGCCTACCTCTTACTAATTAAAACTTAAATGTTATACTCCTACTGTAATGTTCCTTGAATTGACATAATCATTATGTATTTTATTCATTATATGTTTCTGAGCTTTCATTCTTGTAGAAAATCCAGCAAAAGATAATTTTATAACATTCCCTCCTCTTTTATTTATGCTACACTACTTCACTGTATAACCTCCTAGGAGAATTAACATATATATGTGTGTGAATATATATGATGATTTACATCACATATAAAAGATTTGTCATATAGAAAGTGAAAGTCATACACAACGACACTGAGTTTTTGAGAATGATTTCCTGACATTAGACGTACTGGTATTTATCATCAGAACATTTTATATTCTCTAAACTTAGTGACATTGGGTCTCACTGTTTTTTAAAAATTAAATTAAAATTCATTTTTTAAAAAATTGATCTTACTATGTATTTGTAAATACACACACACATAGTTCTACAAAATAAATTCATATTACAAGTAAATAAGTTACAGACAATTTAGAAATTTAATTCCTTTATTCTGGATTTTGAAATTGAGTCATGTGTTTTACATCTGAAATGTACAATTTTTGTTGTGAATTATTTATTGTCAGATTGTTATGATTCTCTCTCAATGGGTGATTTTATTCTCACAAGGAGGCAGTGGGATATAACAGAGCGAACATGAGATTTATATTAAGATGTGAGTTTTTCCAGCTTTGGCACATAAGCTTCATGATCATAAGCAGAGCTCAAGTTTTCTGAAATTTATTTAAAAGTAAAATAAAAATAAGATATAAACTTTAAGAAAAACTGCATTGGTTAACATACATATTTGTGTATTTCCATTTATATGCCATGTCAGGCATATTACTGGGTGAGATATCTCTGTCTACACAAATTATCATTTTTCATAAACAACTTTGACATTGAAATGAGAAAGGGTTCCCTGTTCCCCTTGCAGGGAGTTCGATGGGGGTGTGGCTCGCTTCTTCAGTGCCCCGCTGCTCAAACCTCTAGGGGAGCATACAGATGGGCAGGCTGTGGGCCTCTGACCCCAGGGCAGTGTCTAGGGGTGAATGTTTACAGCTCCTGAAACCCCAGTGGGCATGTATTATAGGGCGCTCTTTTAGTTTGCCGTCTACAGGTGGCTTGTGTTAGCTCAGCTAGACCCTCTACTTTGCGGCAAGGACAGAGGGCTTTCCTTATCCTGGGGTTCCTTGTCTTGGTGTACCTGAAGAATCAGATCACACGTGGGCTTGGAGAATGAGTTCAAGGTTTTATTGAGTGGAAGTAGCTCTTAGCAGATGCGGGAGCCAGAAGGGAGATGGTTTTCCCCTGGAGTCAGGCTGCTTGGAAGCCTGGGCTCTTCTCCAACTGCCCCAGCCGAACTCTGCTTGGTTCCACCTACCAATGGCCTACCAGCCTGTCAGAGACTGCTGGTGTGTCCTCCACGCCCAGCCGCTGGTGTCTTCTTCCGCTGATGTGTTCCTTACGACGTCCAGCTGCTTGTGTCCGCCCGCGAGGGTCTCGGGTTTTTATAGGACCAGAAGAGGGGCATGGCGAGCCAAGGTGGTCTTGGAAAATGCAACATTTGCATGAAGGCAGGAGTGCCTGTCTTCATCTAAGTCCGTGGAGGTGGAGCCCTAGCCAGGGACTTGCCTTTCTCTTCCCCACTTTCCTATCATTTAAAGGGATGACGCTCTCCCCTTCCCAGCACTATGGTATCAACATTCATGTTCCCCTTCATAGATTTGGACACTTAGATCCAAAATGATTGAAAACTAACTTTTCACCTGGAAAAACGGACCCAAGATGCAGATGCAGACAAGCATGCATGTGTTTGATTTGGGTGTGTTGGAGAGATCATCCCTTGTGGAAAAGAAAAGAAGCAAACTGGGCTGGGCAAAGGGAGGAGATGGGCTGGGAAACATCCAGCAAAGTTTTCATCTGACCCCCTCTGAAGCAAGAATGGACCTTCAGTGTTGCCTCAAATTGAGGCAAAGGGGTCAGGCCTTTATGTGTCTTGTCATTAGATACAGACTTCTCTGGGAAAGGGCATGATAGGGAGTAAGAAAAAACTTTCTAGCTGAGACAATTCCCAAAGAGGTCTGACAACTGAGGGATGTCTTCTGCCAGCACTTTCAGCAGCAGGCAAAATAATTATTTCAGTCCTGAAGGGGTAACTGGGTGACGCATCACAGCATAATGTATTGCATAGTACTTTAAAAAAAGAAATGTTGAATAAAGTGAATTTCTTACCCTAAAGTCAGTCTCTACCTTTTTATTTGCTAGTAAAAACTCAATTAAGTTAAATTTACTCTAGCAGTTATTTACTTGAAGAAAGACGTTTGCATCCCTAGATCACAGATCCATGGAAGAATTATGGTTTATACAACTGGTGCTTTTTTCTTGGAGTTCTGGGCAAAAATTTAACTCAGATGCCCTAAGGCATTCATTTTATGGAATAAACTAACTTCTCTCCTATGTATCTAAAATGGTGCTGGCAATGTATAGTACCGTCCTTGAGATAAATAACACAGTATCTCAGATAATTTACTAGAGTTTCATTCTGCCTTTTACTCCTGGTTGGAAAAGTCTCATTAGCCTTTCCATGGAAGGCATCATGAAACAATTCAGAGAGCTTGTTGGAAGGTTTTTCTTGTTCATGAAAAGTATGTTAAGAGAGGCATAATTTCTTACTTATCTAGACTCTAGCATATACAGATAAATCGCCTAAATGTTATGTGAAGGTATAGTGACCATATATGGAGAAAAAAAAAAAACAACCTGCTGAGAATGGCAGAGTGAGAAGATGAAGAGAAAATAAACTATCGATGACTGCACTTAGCCTGAGAATTAAATATTCTTGGCTCCTCTCTATTAACAGCCATCAACATAAGTGAGATAATAAAACTCTTATTTTAACATATTAACTTTTTTTCTTTATTTATGGTTGAAAGCATCTTCATTGTCACCATAGTTAACAACTGACATATTTACGACTACTTCCAAAACCTATTTTCCACTAGACATACCAGATGCCAAAATATGGTAGTGCTTAACAAAATGGAACATATTAAAAATAAGCTAACAAATGTGTCTATGAATCTACAGAAGCTAGACAAGGTATCTGAGACTATATTGCTCTTCAACTCATAGGTCTGGATACATTGCTTAGCCAACAGGGGACTTGGTTTAGAATACTTTCCATACCACTCATGGTACCTGAAGGAGTCAGCTATCCTCAGTTGCTTGGACCCTAACACCCTTTCTTGTAGCAGCGAGTTCCTGTTTGCCACTTTTTCAAGGACAGAATGAAGATAAAGAGTCTGGAAACAGTGAGTGATAGAGAAATGGGTTACTGCTGGTTTTATTTCATATTTAACCAAGCGTTAAGTCAACAACTCTGTTCTGTAGACCTGCTTCTCCTAAATCATCATTATTATGAATATAAATTAAAGAAAACAAATTAGTTTTAGACTGGAAATAAACTGGTAAAATTTCGTGGATATTGAAGTACCAATAAACTTCTTGTCAAAGACAAGGTTTTGAAACTCAGTGTCCTAATTAATCAAATAAAGGCCATTGATTTCTAACTTTCTTTCAAATCCAAATACTGTAAAATCGCTATTGAATGAAAACACTGTGGACATAAGTCTTATTTTTAACGTACTAAATGTCTTTAAAATATACATTATGTACTTTTAAAGCTTTTTTACAAAGAAAAAAATAATGGTAGTCAAGATGATTTGTGAACCTCTCACACAGTAATAGCAAAAAAATTTCAGAATACATTTAAGAATGTTTGTTGTTAAGAAAACAATCTTTAAGAACTGCATATTAATTAAAGTATCTTTATATTTTAATAAATGTATGGATAAAATCATGGTCATTAGTTTAAGAAGAAAATAATTCAGTTAAAATATTTCATATATAATATGAAACAAAAAAATAGAAATTCATAGGTGGAGTAGCAACTAAAAATTTATGTTATTTCATGATAAATGAGTAGTTAAAATGAGAATAAATTAAGAGAAGATCCTAAGAGCAACTCTAAGTATATTTTTAATAATATTAAAAATATTCTCCTGTTTCTTATCATTTTAAGATTAATATTGAACATTGCATTGATTCAGGAAATCCTTTGTGTTATTTTCTATTATTGACCTGAGGTTATTTAATAATCCCTCTATAATTTATTCTTTCCCTTTAGGGAATAATGGAGTAAATAAATTATGGCTGCTAACTAAAACTCCTTAATACAAACTTTTTTTCTAAATTTTGTTTGCCCATCTTTTAAAGAAATAACTATATATAACTTCAAAAGGTAAAGCAACAAGTCTAGCTGAGTTGAGATTATACTAGATTATATTTCATATTTCTACTAACAGACATCACAGGGGCTTGACACACTCACCCTGAATGTGTAAGAGAACTAAGATTGTTTATGATCACAGGCAATCAATTATCTTCTAAAAATTGGGTCAGAATTGATTACTTACATGAATGGCACAACTGCCACTTTGAAGGAAATGTGCTTATAGTCAAAAGTTTGTGTGTCCACTTCCTAAAAAATAGAGTGGGTAAGATTTGCAGTTATGCCCAAACATGGCAAAAAGGAAAGAAATTAAAATAAATGTAATGAGAACAGAAAACTGTTGTAGTAAATATAAATATTATGCAATTATTTTTTCTTCCTTTTTTTTTTTTTTTGGTAGTACAAGCTAAACAAATAGAAGGCTTTAGCTTCTATTCATATTGAAATAACCCAGACCAAATTAATCCTCCAGTATTAAGCATCTTAAAAAGACAAAATATATGGAAAAAAATGACTTTCAGACAATGGATTAGAAAGCAAAAACACTGACTGCTCAGATGATGGAAATAAACAAATGATCCTCATGATTGCCTCTAGCTCACCATCTTGAAACAATTTCTAGACTAGAGAGCAGGAAAGGAGACAGGGAAACTCAAGCTAAACCTGGTGGTTTACCTGAGTAGAAGACACAGGTTTCCGAGTTCTAGGGGCAAGACAGCTAGAATGGCCAAGGCACAACACCAGAGAAAACAGAGTTGCATGGAAAGATGGAGGCAGCTCTGGGGAACAGCAAAGCCTTATCACTGAGCCCTTGACTGAGAGCTGATACAAAGCTGTAGAACGAAAACTACCTGGGGCTAGGGAAATACCACTGGAAAGAAATAGGCAACATAATTTCATGAAAAGGCCTAATAGATGATGCATTAGTAGAATCCACTGGAAGTTATTACATCAATAACTGGGCTAAATTGGACCTGAACTAAAGATTGTTTATATTTGCTTAAAAAAAAGGAAAAAAAGAAAAAAAAAGCCTCAAAAAATTCCTAGTTACTTAACTTTATACCAAAGAGCACAATAATTTTTAAAGTCATATAAGAAAATACAGCATGCCAAAATGTAAAATTCTTAATACATGAATTTATTTAAAAATTTGTGACACATTTAAAGAAGCAGAAAAATGCGACCTACAACCAGTCATAATTCTGTCGACAGAAACAGGCAGAAGAATAGACGAGCATGATGGAAGATACATTTACAATTTCACAAGCAAAGTCAAATTTCAAGAGATGTAAAATTCAGGATCTAAGATGAAAAACACACTGTGTGAGATGAACAGCATATTACACACTGTAAAATAAAAGACCTATGTACTCGAGAATGTAGCAGTAGAAGCTATCCAAATAAAACCCAAAAAGGAAAAAAAAATGAAGAATTATACACAGAGCAGTAGCGAGTTGTGGAGTAAATTTAGGCAGTCTAAAATACATGTAATTGGGGTTCAGGAAAAAAGCAGCAGGTAGAAATCATGACCAAAATCTGTTTTGAAAATTTGATGAAAATCAAATCTCTAAATATACAAAAGGATTAATAAAACAAGAAAAATAAATATTAAGGAAGCATCATTGAGGTTGATATGTAATTCAATTGTTGAAGTGTAGAGAAAAAGAGATAGTATTAAAAACAGCTAGGAAAAAAGCAAATTACTTACAGAGGACCATAGATGACATTAAACATCTCATCATAAATGCTATAATCTAATAGTTTGGATGTTTGTCCCATTTTAATCTCATGTTTAAATGTAATCCCCAATGTTGGAGATGGGGCCTGGTTGGAGGTGTTTGGATCATAGACATGAATCTCTCATGAATGGCTTGGTGCCATCCTTGCAGCAATGCGTGAGCTCTCACTATACAAGCTCACACAAGATCTGGCTGTTTAAGAGAGCTTGGAACGTTCTCCTCTTTCTCTTGCTCCCTTTCTCTCCATGTGACACATTGGCTCTTCCTTCACCTTCTACCATGATTGTAAGCTCCCTGAAGCCCTCGCCAGAGGCAGATCCTAACACCATGCTGGTGAACCAAAACTGTAAGCCAAAATAAACCTCTTTTGTTTGTAAATCACCCAGTCTAAGGTATTTATTAATAGCAACACAAAAGACTAATACAGCTAAAAAAAAAAAAAAAAACCCAGGTTGAAATATTTGAAATACTAACAGGTGGAGATGGTTGAGGGACAAAATTGTCAACCAAATATTATATACCCAGCCAAAATACCTTTTAAAAATGAGATGAAATAAACATTTTCTAAGACATATAGACATATTCAGCTGACAGAATTCATCACCAATAATTGAGTGCTACAAGAAATGTTAAAGAAATTTCCTTTATAGAGAAGGAAAACAATACTAGGTAGAAACTTGTTTTATTCATGAAGGAATAAAGAATACCAGAAGAGGTAATTGTGTGATAGATATTGAATAAGTTTTCATTATCATTAAAAGATAATGATAAAACAAAATGAAGCAAATATAATAACAATGTAAAGTATACTTTATAGTACTTGTAAAATTAATTTCTATTGCAAAACAAAACAATACTAAAAGAGATGTGGGAAAATGAAAGTAGACTGTTGCAATGTTCTCATGTTATATGTGAAGTGCAATCACTGAAGGTAGACTGTGACACATTACGGATGTATGCATTAAAATAAAACCTCACATGAAATCTATTGTATCAGTGAAAAATAAACATGAAGTCTAATGACATAAGATTAATTAAATAAGAGCATTACACAAATGGAGTTAACCATTTGAAATTAATCTTCTGAGATTTGGGAAGAAAAGTCCCTTATATGTAGCTTTGTAAATCTATAATAAACTCATATAATTCATGTATTTATTTCATAATTTTATTTTGATGAATAAGTGCACTTTGTATTTTTTTTAGTCTTATAATATGTCACAATAGAGAGATATTAAGGAAAATTTGCAGGGAACTCCATGTCATTGCTTATAACTGCATGAACTTACAATGTTCTCAAACTAAAAATATAATTATGGACAATATTCACTATTTATATAATCCATTTAGTATTTGCAACAAAAATTATAAACAAGATCTCCAAAATCTGTGAAACCTAACAAGTCACTCTTATAAATTACTCTTTTTTTTTTAAATTACTCTTATTTATTTTACCGTACTGTGTCTGAAATTTCTAAATTTTGAAAAATGTACCACAGTTATTTAAGATGTTGGCATGAGGAAAAGCTGGCTAAAGAGTATATAGGAAATTTTTTATATTGGCAACTCTTATGAATTTTGTATCTAAAATTTTCGGAATGAAATTTTAGAAATTCAACAAAGAGAACTAAAGAAAATAAATAGTTAAAAACAAAAGCAAAACTAACAAAAAGTAAAATTATAATTGATAAAATAATAAAGGGCTGAAAATAGATCAATTCAACCAGACATAAAAAAAAAAGAAAGGAAGCATTGTGACAAAAATCTAGCAGTCAGAAAAGTATATATGCTAAAAATTTTAAAATGGACATAATTATAGCAGTCACTTTTCAATAAAGAGAAAATTTGTATTAAACCAAAGACAAATCTCTTTCATGAACATATGCGGGAAAAATTGTGTGGAAAGTTGTGTGGAAAAAAAATGGAATTAAAAGATTAAAGTAAAAATATAAACTTTATTTCTCCATATAACCTCCATCGAATTCAAGATACTTTTGTAAGCGATAATACAAACCATTTAGCCTGTTTCTAAAGAGCTGAGTGTTTTGGGAATTTAAGTTCATCAACGCTAATTTTTTTACATTATTAACTGAATGAAAAATGGGTGCCTTTGAAATATTTTTTAGTATTAGGAAACAAAAAGAAGTCAGAAGAAGCCAAATCAGGACTTTATGGTGGATACCTAATGACTTTCCACTGAAACTCTCACAAAATTACCCTTGTTTGACGAGAGGAAGGACCAGCATCTTTGTCATGGTGGAGAAGGACTCCCTGACAAAGTTTTTCCAGGCATTTTTCTGCTAAAGGTTTGGCTTACTTTCTCAGAACACTCGGGTTATAATCAGATGTTATTGGTTTTTGACCCTTCAGAAGTCTACGTGTGAAATGCCTTCGGTAACCCCCAGAATTTTTTGTCCTGACATTTGCTCTTGGCTAGCCCACTTTTCCTTTGACTGGACCATTTCCACCTCTTGGTATCCATTACTTTGATGGTGCTTTGTCTTCAGGACAGTCCTGATAAAGCCATGCTTTATTTTCTGTTACAATTATATTAAGAACTGGTTCAGAATTTCAATCCAATTTGTTTAAAAATTCCATTGAAAGCTCTACTCCCCTCTGCAGATAATCTGAGTGAAACAGTTTTGGCACCGACTGAGGGGAAAGTTTGTTCAATTTTAATTTTTCAGTCACAATTGTGTAAGCTGAACCAATTGAGATGTCTATTGTTTCTGCTGTTATCAGTCCTCTTCAATAAGAGAAAAAAAAAAAAACAGATTATTTATTTCCTTGCAAATTGAGTGGTCCCTTCTTAAAACAAGTTTATATTTGTAAACTGCTAATTTTGGCGGGGGGCATGGTCCCTATTATCATAAAGAATCACTGATTTCACCATTATTCTTCTGCCCAAGACTCAACATAAAGTGTATTTATTTTTGCTTCAATTTTAGCAGAATTCATGTTGCTCTACTAGGGACTTTTTAAAAAAACCTGATGTCTCATCTTTCTTAGGGCTTTAGATTCTGTTTAGATATTTTGTAACAAATTATTATGAATTTATTTTGGTGCCCAAAATTTTTAAATTAATCTAGTTTTTTCATAGTACACATTTTTTCATGAAAATTTTGAAGACACCCTCATATATTTTCAACTTTCTTCTAACTACAATATCTACATACATTTAAAATGTTACTTTTTATTCAAACAGTGACAAGTTTGATGTGATATATTTGCTAATTTAATTATAACAAAAGGTTTAAAAAAATGAGCCTTAAGATCAGATAAACTGCACCTTTGATCCTGATCTTTAAAAATTGCACTCATTAAAGAGTATAACTTACAACATGATTAAAGCAAAGCAAAACAAAACAAAAAAACACTAACTCAACTTAACATACAAGGAATACAGGACCTATTAGAGAAATCACTATCTAAATAACAAAAAAAAACCCCTATGATAGTATGTCAAATAGCATTGTTACCAATATTAATTCAATGTAATGGAAAACAATTAAATTATAGGTATCAGTACTGGAACAAAAGGGTAAACTGCCAGATTTTTAATTATGTAAAATACACTGTTTATTCTGACCAAATTCATCTTCCCTATCTTGTGTTACCAGAAGCTTTGTTTCTTCTTATTAAGCTGGAAGTGCATTCAAATATATGTAACTTTTTACAGTTCCTTCCTTTCTCTCTCCTACCAGTAACTACAAGTTTAGGAGTATATTTCCAGTTCGTCTACTCAGAATATTTATCCCCTGTTAGCTATCACTATTTCAGGGAGGGGTACATAAATCAAGGCAGAAGAATCAGAAAATCCCCTGGAACCAATTATTTTGCTCCGTAGAATTCTCTAAGTGTAAAGTAATCTAACTCAAAAGTTGTCAGCTGCAATTGCTACTCCTTCATAGAGTAAACCTGACTGAACATACAGCAGAAAGAAAAGAAAACAAAGATAGTCTGCTGATTACATCATTTGGCCTCTAGACATAACTGTCTAAAGCTGACATAATCACTGCAATAGGCAGGTGCCTAAGACAGAAAAAAAAAAAAATCTTCTCTTTTTAAAAAAATAAATTTTATTGTGTATATTTGGGGTTTACAACATGACTTTATAGGATGCATAATGATAGTCAGGTGGTTATGATAGGAAAGCAGATTACCATATGTTTTATCTCATTAATCTGAGTTGGATTTCTTTAACTTGCAATAAAAGGATGATAACAAGAAAGGGGAGATTCATTAGACATTACAATATTATTTAAGAACGAGATTAACTTAGTTTGTCACTTTTCCCAAATGTATTCAATCATTGGATATTTGTAGACCCTAATAAGGTCAGGCAAAGCATTGAGACATAATATATATATATATATATATCAGTTAAAAAAACATAATTTGGTGGTGAATTTTGTATGTCAATATGGTTAGGCCAGAGTTACCAGTCATTTCATCAAACATTATTTTGGATGTTTTCATGAAGGGACATCATGAAATCTATGGACATTGAGTAAACAGCTTACCTTCCGTGATGTGGGCGGGTCTTATAAAATCCATTGATAACTTTAATAGAACAAAGACTGACCTCCCTTAAGGAAGAGGGAACTCTGGCAGCAAACTGCCTTTGTGCTGGGACTGAAAGTCTTTCCTGAGTCTCCAGCTTGCTGGCCTCCCCTGCAGATTTTGAACTTGCACCTTTAAATCGAGTGAGTCAATTCCTCAAAATGAATACATCTCTCTCTCTCTTTCCAGATAGATAGATAGATAGATAAAAATTAAGTGTATATGGTACAAAAATATAACAAATACATTCTGTTATATTTTTCTGGAGAATCTGATTAATACAATTCATACCATCTAATTTATAAGTCTAACAAAAATGCCAAATGCATAAAATAACCTCAAGAAGGTAATAATCATGATGTATATGAACAATAAATTATAAGAGTCTACTGAGGAATATAATGATGCTTCAATGATGTAACATTGTATCATGTTTCAGGATGAAACAGAACTTTATTCAATGTAGTTGTAAATATTGTAAACTTTAATACAAACTGTAACATTAATCTGAAAATGAAATATTTAGAAAAATTCATAGACATTTTATGTCTAGAGATACTAAAAGCACTATTTCCAGTGAATACATAAAATGTGTTTGGAAAATTTTAGAAGGCTAAAAATGTGGCTTTAGGCTTAGAATGAGAATAAATGAACAGAAGAAGATACCCATAAAGAAGCAGTTGTATAAGAACTAAATTAATATTAATACTAATAATATATATAACACTTAATATGCTGAGTATCCTAAGCCCTTTTATGGTAATATGAGGATTATCTGTGTAAAACAAGCCTGTAAGAGAGGTGAAATTATTATTTCCATTTTATTTATAAGTTACCTATCCAAATTTTGAACTGTAAAGAAACAAAGGAAAAAAAAGAAAAATGAATAAAACACAACAAACCAAAAGTAAAAAGCAAATATAAATACAACTTACATAAAAATATTCACAAAGCATACATGTGACAAAGTAACAATAATTGCTAGCTAAATAACTCACTTAAATCAATTATTATAAAATTTAGTTAAAATGGGTTTAAAATGTAATGAAAAATGTAATTGTATTTATATAAAGCTATGACATGATAAAATGTCACAGAAGATACACAAAAAGATAACATAAATAAGTGACTGCATACAAAATTGCTGAGATCCCAGTAATGTATAAAATCAATTGTCTTGGCCAATGTCAATTTTTTGTTTTTTTGATAATGTACTATGCTAACACCAAATGTTATCATTGGGGGAAGGAGGGGCAGTAGGCACACTGAAGTATTTTTACAACTTTTTGTGAGTCTAAATTTCAAAAAAAGAAGTAAAAAGTAACAAAAATGCCCAACATGCCTATAAAGATTTTTCTACAGTTATATTATTAAGTTCAATTTTAATGCAACATAAATGTATTTTATCAAGCTACTCTGAATATATGAATATTCAATCTTCCTAAAGATAATTAGCATCAGGCAATAAGAAATAAATCATACCTGTAAGGGTTATTTTTTAAGTGTGTAAATGAGGAGAATATTTCTTTTGTGTAATTTTCTAACATATAAGAGAAAATTTAAAATGCATGTACTACTATTTGAAGAATCAATATATAAGCATTTCTAGAATAAAAGTAATTTAAAATATAGGCAAGGGTCTGAATTAGAGGATTGCTAATAACAGTAAGAGAGAGAACACATTAAACTTTTAACATAGGACTTTCCTTAAAATATTTATGGAATAGTCATAAAATGAAAAATTATAAAACCATTAAATGGTGACGATAATGTTCATCATTGACATGAAGATTGTTCATGAAAACTGAAAACACTTGCAGTAAAACTACAGATTATGAGATTCAATACAGCCATGCATATTTTAGTTGGAAGTATATTCAAATAGAGGAATATCAAAATGATAAATGTGATTTTTCTCTATGGCATAGAATAAGGATATCCTTCCTTAACTGTATTTTTGGTTTGTATTTTCTAAATACTCTTTGGAAATACATATATATATATATATATATTCTTTATGATGTGTATATATATTCAATTTACAAATTGGAACATAAAATTATCAATTCAGTGCTGTAATTTCAATGAAGAAATGAGCAACAAATAATTTTTTCTACTTTTTAAATTATATAGGGGTCAAGAATAAAGTGAACTAATACTAAGCACAACTATGCATTGAGGTCTCAGTTTAACCAATTAAAAAAGAAGAAAGAGGAAGGAAGGAAGGAAAGAAGGAAGGAAGGAGGGAGGGAGGGAGGGAAGGAAGGAAGGAAGGAAGGAAGGGAAGGAGGGAAGGAAGGAGGGAGGGAGGGAGGACAAAAAGTGGGGAGGGAGAGAGGGTGAAAGAAGGATTTTCAAATATCCTTGGTATGCAGCATTTACCCAAATCCATCTGGCTACTTGTGTGATAGGAGCCAAACAGTTCCCATATCTTTTTATTTTAACCTTCATTTACTCTTTCCCTCACCCACTCTCCCAGAGTCTTGCTCTGTCACCCAGGCTGGAGTACAAGGGCATGATCTCAGCTCACTGCAACCTTCACCTTCCGGGTTCAAGCAATTCTCCTGCCTCAGCCTCTCGAGTAGCTGGGATTACATGCCACCGCACCAGTCTAACTTTTGTATTTTTAGTAGAGATGGGAATTTCATCATTTTGGCCAGGCTGGTCTCGAACTCCTGACCTCATTCATGGTTCACCCACCTCAGCCTCCCGAAGTGCTGGGATTACAGGTGTGAGCCACCACACCCAGTCCATTTATTCTTAAAGAGTGAAATTGTTCATTGCTGGGAAGGAAACATTGTAATTTGTACTTATTAAAGTTTACCTATTAAGCTTAACAAAAATTATTTATAATTATTATAATAAGCAGGAAAACAAAATTCAACTGGGCAACTATTTTGGTGATAGGATTTAATATTTTCTCTATAGAGGTATAATATTAGATTAGGATTGCCATGCTGCTGCTTTACTTAAGATAAACCCAGCATAATTTCCAACTTTATTTTTCTGTTTCAAAGTAACCATTGTTGAACACTGTGTTAGAAAGGGGTATTGTTTTACCATCTAGCATTGATATTAAGATATCCATATTAGACACAAATCATGTTTTTCCTTAGTAAACAAATTATTTTAGAGATCTGTAATATATTTTAATATTTTTGTAAAACATTATAAAGAAATGGGAAATATATACACTTAGAATAAATATAAAAATGTTCAATATTACCTATTTTTTGTTTAGTATACTGGAAATACTAACTCAGTATACCTTTAGTTAATGTTTTAAAGAGTATACAAAATGTCTCTATAATTATAAACCTAATATAGATAAAATAACTTCTAAAGCCAAGTCTTCTCCATATGCCCTTCACAAGGCTGTATAGCATTTTTATTTGGCTTTTATGTCAATCTGCTCAACTCCAAGCTGTCACTGTCACAGCTGCATATGTGTTTTAGTGAATCTAGCAGAAAGCAATGCACAAAAAGCAGCATAAATTTAAAGGACAGGAATACTACAACTAAATGTTGAATTATGTCTAAGCCTTTTCCTATATGACATTTTTTCCATTGTCAAATAACTTTATAATTATTCTTAACACTTAATTACTTTCCATGAAGCCTATCGCTTGAATGTCCTTTGCCTTAAACTACTCTCAAGGAAATTGAAGTGTAGAATATATAAAAGGATGCCATCAGTTTATCCTATAAGTATAGACATGTGAGTGTGTTTAATAAGAGTAAAGGAAAATGTATTGACAGAAAGACGGAAAGGCCTTTGGTCATGATATTCCACAAAAGCCATAAATGGGAAATACAACATCAGTGACTACTTAAAATATTTTAGCTATGGGTAGATACGTAAATAATTTCTATACATTTTTACTTGTGATTGTGTATTAAGGCCTAACCAAGAGGTGTCTCCGCTGAAAAATGGATGCCCTTGATGGAGGATGTCTGTGATGATTTTGGAAAAGCATCATTTGTATTGAATTAAGGTTCTTATCAACTGGTAATTATAAAGAGCATCATATTCTGCTGCGGAATACAACTATTATATCTTTGTTATATGCTCCTCTTTGCTTTCCAGGGATGCCACTTAAACCTGATTATTTCCAATAACTGACCTTATGACATCACCTCTACCACTTTATTTATTCTATCATGGGTGTACCTCTTTGAAAATATACCCCTCTCTAATTGTATCAAGATCTAAAACCCCATTACCTGTTTTACCTATAGTATCAAATTAAAAACAGGAAACCTTTGAGCATAAATTAAGGCATTACTGAAAGGAGCAGACAATAAATATGAAATAACAATCTCTATTCAGTCAAAAATAAAGACGCTGTCCTAAATTTTTTTCCCAGGATTTCAGCTTCTTCACAGTCAGTCTTGCAGATTCTTCCCCTCAGTTGAGTGGAAGACTGAGAGTTTACCCTTAATCAGAGGCCACCCAAACAATACTTGGCTCCAGCATAAACACCAAAATCACATCCATATACTTGTCACAACCTCAACACCCTCAACAACAACTACTACAATAAAAACAAAGCACCAAGCTAGAACATTTTTTTTTTATCTTTGTATTGCAAAGTAATGATAGATTCACAGGAACCTACAGTAAATGTACAGAGAGGCCCCTTCATATTGCACCCAGCCTCCCTCAATGTTAACATCTTGCACAGCTATAGTAAAACATCAAAACTGGTGTTGACTGTAGCATAACATGAATGTTGAAATTGGTCCAATCCAAAGAACTTATTTACATTTCATCAGTTATATATGCACTAATTTATGTGTATGTGTGCATGTATGTATAGTTATATGTAATTTTTTAAATTTTTTTGAGATGGAGTCTTGCTCTGTCACCCAGGCTATAGTGCAGTGGTGTGATCTTGGCTCACTGCAACCTCTATCCCCCAGGTTCAAGCGATTCTCCTGCCTCAACCTCTTGAATAGCCAGGATTACAGGCATGTGCCACCATACCTGAAACATTTTGAATTTTTAGTAGATACAGGATTTCACCATGTTGGCCAGACTGGTCTGGAACTCCTGACTTCAGGTGATCCACCCACCTCGGGCTCCCAAAGTGTTGGGATTACAGGCGTGAGCCACCTGGCCCAGCCTGCAATTTTATTATATATAATTCCTGTCCTGATCAAGTTACTTAACTGTTTTATCACCATAAATTACCCTATAATTTTTAAGTAGCAGATACATATAAATTACTTTAAGTGCATTATTTAATCCTTACAACCACCATATGAAGTTTCATTTTTATTAATGGAGAAACAAGTTTTGGGAGGGTTAATAATCCAAAACCACCAGACTAGAAATACACAGAAAAAGGTCAGAACTCAACTCAAGTTCTTTATTAACCCCAAAGCTTGTGCAACGTATTTTCATAGAAGTTCACATCCAAGAAGGCGGTACTTCCATTTTACAAAACACCATTTTGGGGGACGCAGTGGGGATGCAAGTAGAGGTATGTGAAGAAGAAGAATATTGATCCACTTGACTCCTGTCATCTAAAATTCAATCACCTCTAGGTACTTTTTCACCATGTCCTCATCTGAATCACCTGCAATAGAGAAGTTGGTGGAAGAAGAGGAAAAGACAGGGGGAGAAGGAGAGAGAAGAATAAGGAGGAGGAAAACGAGGGAAGGAAAGAAGGGAGGACCGAAGGGAGCAACTTGATGGGGGGAGGGATGAGATTTAATAAAAGTTTTAGGGTTTTTTTTTTCCAATTAAGCAAAATATATTGAGAAAAACAAATGAAATTAAAAGTTTACATACAAGGAATCGAATACATTAATGGATCATGAGATCTATGCTGGATAAGCAGACAAGTCAGGCCACAGCAAAATGAGAGGAATAGTAGTTACTATCAATAAATTTTAGTATTAGTAGATTCTAAAAAAAATTTGTGCTAGTATTCATAAAATAAGAAAAAAAGAATAACTGATAGTGAATAATATAGGTTTGACATTTTTATTTATTTATAAATAGCAAGATCTCACTATGTTGCCCATGCTCGTCTCAAAGTCAAGTGAATCTTCCACCTCAGCCTCCCAAAGTGCTGGTTTTACAGATATGAGATACCATGACTGGACAAGGTTTGAAACTTTTTAAAATGACAAAAATTGATGTATGTGATCAAGGGATTTAGGACCTGAGGTATAGTGGATAATAGAATGACATCCAGTGACAGATGATAGAAAAGTCTCAATAAGGCCAGAATATTTAAGGAATAATCTGCATACACCTTGAAATCAAGAGTTTGCAAAGAAGTATTGGGAAGAGTTATGGAAGATGTCAACTGAAATATTTACGCAGTGAGAAAGGTAATGAAATAAAATTTTGTAACTGGCTACAGTAAGAAGAGGTTGTGTTTTGAATAACCTAATTAAATAAGATTTATAGAACTGAGAGATAACGGTGTAAAAATAACAGGAGTCATTTACCAACCTGTTACCAGTGGGGCTAGAGGTGAGATAGAGAAAAAATTATTAAAGGGAGATTCTCAGGGAAACGTTTTCTTCAGGAGGAATCCAAGTTTCAGAAACAGCAAGAAAGTTATGACTGAATTTAAAATTCTTAAGTCCCATTGAAAAGTTATTACTAGAGGTGTAGTTGGGAAGAGGTGAGATTTGGTGTGATTCTTATAAATTTTCACTTTGTAATTGTGACTTCTCAAAGTGTGTGTGTGTATTAGTGTGTGCTCGTTTAAATGATTCTGTATAATTGAATATTTGTTGTATGAAGAAATCTAATGCAAACACATATAAATAAATGAAACTGTGGGAAAACAGTGAAATACATGCATACATATAAAAAATGGAAAAATTGACCAGCTGCAGTGGCTCACGCCTGTAATCCCAGCACTTTGGGAGGCCGAGGCGGGCAGATCATGAGGTCAGGAAATCGAGACCATCCTGGCTAACACGGTGAAACCCCCTCTCTACTAAAAACACAAAAAATTAGCCGAGCGTGGTGGCTGGCGCCGGTAGTCCTAGCTACTCAGAATGGAGTGAACCCGGGAGGCGGAGCTTTCAGTGAGCCGAAATCTCGCACCACTGCCCTTCAGCCTGGGTTACAGAGCGAGACTCCCGTCTCAAAAAAAAAACCTTTCAAAAGATCAACAAATCCATGAGCTGGGTTTTTTTTTTTTTTTTTTTTTCAAAAAAAAAAAAAAAAAAAACCATATCCATGAACTTTATATTTGTGTTTATATTTGTGGTATATTTAAAATGTGAAATAATATAACCTTATTTGCATTCCAGAATTGACTTCTAGAGTTTCCATTAGCAATGCTCTTAGAAGTTAATCGGTTTTAGCATTTTAAATAAGTGTATCAATATTCCACTCCCATGTGGATTAGAGTAGATAGCACTAGACCAGTGCTCTAGCTTAGAAAAACTAAATTCATGTAGTGGAATTCACAGAAAATGCCCAAGGCATTAAAACTGCAGAACTACATAACAAGAGAAGTTGAGAGGGGTGATATATCTACTTATTTATTCCCAGTGGACATTTCCTCATCTTGAAGGCAACCAGTAGGATGAAAATGTGGATTTTACACCTATAAAAGGCTCCTACTGGATGAAAGATATACTGGCAAAGGACTTACAGGTCTCAAGTGTATGGGATGGTTTTGCCTTAGGACGTATGATGAATTCAGAAATTTTGCAGGGTAGATGACTAAACAACAAAATTGGGAAAGTAATTTGAATACTCTTAGCTAAAATCTTAACAAGTGCTTTAATAAAGAGAGAAAAGCTTGCTGAAAATATGATCATACACCTAAATATTCTAAAAGCTCTTCCAAAAGACTCTTAGTTTTGATAAATGAATTCAGTAAAGTCCCAGGTTACAAAACCAATGTACACAAATCACTAGAACTGCTATACACTGACACTGACCAAACCTGCAAATCAAATTAAGAGTTCAGTCCCTATTACAATAGCTACACAAAATAGTAAAATACCTAGGAATATACTTAACAAACAAGGTGAAAGATTTCTACAAGGAGAACTGTAAAACAATGCAGAAATAAATCATAGTTGACATAAACAAATGGAAATACATCTCATGCTCATGGATTGAAAGAATCAATATTATAAAAATGACCATATTGCCCTAAGCAATCTACAAATTCAGTGCTATTCCTAATATAATACCAACATCATTTTTTACATAGTTATAACAAACAATCCTGAAATTCATATGGAACTAAAAAGAGCCCAAATAGCCATAACAATTCTAAGCAAAAGGAACAAATCTAGAGGTATCACATTACCTGACTTCAAAGTATATAGTACTGCAAGGCTATGGTAACCAAAACAGCCTGGTACTGGTATAAAAGTAAATACACACATCAATGAGACAGAAAAGAGACCACAGAAATAAAGTCAAATACTTACAACCAACTGACCTTTGACAAAGCATAAAAAACACAAATTGGGGAAAGGACACCCTATTCAATAAACAGTGCTGAGAAAACTGGGTAGCCACATGTAGAAGAGTACAACTAGATCCCTAGCTCTCACCATATCAAAAAATTAACTCCAGATGAATTAAAGACTCAAATCTAAGACCTGAAACCACAAAAATGCTAAACAGGTCTGATAGCTTAAAAGTAGCACATCCCCCTTTGCTCACACTGTCTCATGACACCACAAAAGACATGTCTTGCTTCTTCTTCACATTCCACCATGATTGTAAGTTTCCTGAGGCTTCTCAGCTATGTGGAACTGTGAGTCAATTAAACCTTATTTTTCTTTATAAATTACCCAATCTCAGGCAGTTCTTTATAACAGTGTGAAAATACAGGCAATAAGTCTTATTTAAATCACTTTTTATCATATAGAGGTGCATTATTCTTACCTTCAAATTTCATGGTATTCTACTTTTTTTAGAAAATTAGTTCATTTTCATTCATTCATATATATTATGATCTCACAAATATATTCACTAAAGAGTAATAAGCAGAAGATTTTTCTGAATATAAGATACATTAAACACTACATTGGTTAATATATTGTTAATATCTTATTAATAAAATAGTAATGTATTAATATTAATATTAAATATATACAATAATATTTCAAAATGTCTGTCATACAGTTGATGTTTGAATAATAAAACACTAAAGCATTTTATTTAATAATAAATACACACTGATAAGAATTTAAATGCCTTTAGATAGGCATGAAAATTACTTAACTTACTCAATAGGCAATATTAAAATGACAAATTATAATTCAACTAAATGAAGTGCTTGGTGTGGGAGTAAGTTAATTTCTGCAGACCATGTGAATGACCAATCAAATAGCCACTGGTTATTTTTTCGGTAATATTGTCCTATCTCAACTGAAGATAAAAGTATACTTTCTCATTTTTTAATAGAGCAAAGAAAAACTTCTAAAAAATGTTAAATTAAGTTATAATATGTTTTTAAATTTACCACACTGAAGTATATAGAACTAAAATTATTTAAAAGAATTACTTCTGTGATAGAAATAAAGATAGCATTTGAAGTTTAAACAAAGGAAGTAATTAATTGAAAGATTTGTTAAACATTGAAAAATATATTTACCAGCATCGCGTTCAACCTGCATTAATTCTCTAGGGTACCTGCAGTTGCAACATTCGTTTGTATTGGGCACACACAGAGAGAAAGCATTCACAGTGAATTTCCATAGAAAAGTCCAACCAAAATTGTGCTGCATATAATGAAAGGCAAAGAAAATAGCATATTTTAAGAACGTTTAATATCATACAAACATTTTGTTATGTTTTGCTTTCTGTGTGTTTAATGGAAAATAGGGGAAATATTATTTTTTAAAAAGAATGGTGATAAACGGCTAAAAAGATATGCTGGAATTCTGTGTGAGTGAGTAACAGGGCAAAAAAAGGAGCTAAAGCTTCCTAATCTCTTTGAAGCTATGTTTATGACAGACCTGGTGAAAACCCTAAATGTTTTTTGTTTAGAGAATAGTGCCAGTGTGTAGAATTCTTTCTCCAAAATAGTCCTGGTTATCTAGAATACTTAAAAAAAACAAAACAAAACAAAACAAAACAGACATCTAGGAACTTACATAAATATCTGGGTTTAAAACGGTGGCGTTTCATAATCTACCTAAGTCTATTTACGTGAAGTGACCACATATCCCATTTAGACAGCCCATTTATAACCTAGGTCAAAGCATGTTCAATGGGAGAAGAAGGAAACTGAGGAGCTGTGCTGGGGGATCCGAGACTTGCCTCTTTCATTTGTGCAATGCAATTTTTATATCCTTAAACATGTTTAGTTAAGCTTGATACTGGTTAATATCTCTGATGTATGGGAAGACTCTGATTCACAAATCGGATACTGTGTGTAATCTCAGATTGGTACTGTTGGCATGATTGTCTTTAAATTCATGAGTCATAGTTGCTAATATACTTTATGGCAAGAAATAAAGAGGTAATGAAAAACACTGTAAAGACTTAGTGTCAGAATGGCTGTTTCTCTGGCCTCTTAGTATGAAGAAGTGAGAGCTTTGAAAGAAATGATAACAGTGTGAGAATGAAGAGTAACAGCATTTGAAGGAAATTGGTTTAATTCAGATAAACAGATTCAGTTGATAGACAAGAAGCACAAAACTGAAAGGGATGTTAGTTATTTTTTTTTTTTCTGTTTCTTCACTTTTGCTAGAAACTGTAGCAAAATCCAGACACACAAAGATCAGAACCAAAGTCCATGTAAAATTCATTTCTGTATTCTCTGGCAAGTCTCATCATTGACTTTCATACAGGAGTAATTTACAAAATATCTGTTGACAGAATAAATATGCAAATCTGTAAAGATAGCATTCCAGGCACTGACACTCAAAAAAATACTTGCTCCTGCTCTATGAAACCTGTAAGCAGAAATGTGAAGAGTAGGCCTACCACAAGCTGATCTTTAACCTAGCTCTGCCAAGTTACAGCTGTCACAGTTCCATAAAATACGATTTCACTCATGTGATGATTTGAGGAAAGGACAAGTCCATAGTTCCAGACAGATTAATAGACTATATTAGGTCACTGGGACAATAATTCCTTTCATTGATATAGATATTGAAAATTAACATTGGTGTTCTGTCTTTGAGGTTTAATATTAAATAATTTGATCAAAATTAACCCTTCTTGAGGTTACAATAGAAAATTCAAAAGGTTTAATTGATATTTCTAAAATTCATTTTTCTTCCATTTTCAGAACGTCCTTTCTGTATGGAGTTAATGGAGCAAATCTGACTTCCTGAGACAGTACCTCCAGAACTCAAGAAGATATTACTGCTGAACCATGTTTAATAAGGGCACAGATGAAAAACCAAGTACACTTTCTCATCACAATAAAAAGAGCATAAAGTCCTAATTAAATTTTTTAAAATACGTTTTATAATTTTTCACAATATGTGACACTCAAAATATGTTTAAAGATGGCTAATTAAATGTTTGCAAACAGATGTAAGATGACAACTCTTCTTATTAAAGATTTTAAATTTTAAAAAGTAAAATAAGCTTTTAATATGAATGCAAATAATCTCATAATTATATTAGAAAGTGATTAATACTTAAATAAACAGTAGAATCTAGTTTTTCTGCTTGTTTTTGGCTTGGGAATTTTTTCTCTTCAGTTTTTCATCAAGAAAAACTCTGCAAAAGAATAATGCCCAATTTTTATCAGAATCACAATAACATCAAAGCACTAAAACATAATGTTTTAAATTGAATATAATTTGGTATAATTTTTAAGCAATATAATCAGAAAATGCTGATGGTTAAAAAAAGAAGGAATTCAACTTTCCCTAATTATTTCACAAAACTATTTTTTGCATAAATTATAATTTTTAAATAGTTTAGAGGCCATTCGTTAAAGCGTCCTACTGATTATCTAAACTTGATAAAGAACATGAAGATAGTAAGCCAGATGTTTCCCTGGTTTTGCTTGCTAGATTTTATTCGCAATAAAGGATTGACTTGCTAAACATCACTGGAGTTTGATTCTAGTAGTAGGCAGAATGTACCTGCCTCAACTGCCAAATTGCCAAGATGTTATATACAAATCCCTGAAATGTGTGAATATATTTCGTTACCAGCCAAAAGGGTCTTTCAGACATTAAAATGTAGAGATCATCCTGAATTATCTAGGTGAGTCTAATCAAATCTGTTTTAATAAACTCCAGCGTTCCCATCCCAAGATCAAATATTGAGACTTGTAACTACAGAATAAATTCCACAAAATTTGCATGATGTCCGAGTTGGAATATTTGGGAATAACCAGGAGAATGACACTTTATTGCACATTTACTTAAATATATCACATACTAACATATCAATATTATATTTTTTTTATAAGCTCACTGATTCTTCTGTCCAGTAACTAATATTCCAGAATTTAGCTAGCATTTGAAAGAAGGGAGAGCAACACATTTCATCACAACTGAAAAGAACAAATAAATAGGTGCTGAAGGTAAAAGCTAGAATTGGAAGAAGAAATATGACAAACAATAAAGAGTAGGTTTAAATGACCACTGAGGACGCACGGGGGCTGGAAAGAATAGATATTTGGGGTAGTCCTGGCATTGGAGTTTATGTGATATTTAGCGATAGAAAGCTCAACTGAATTAAGAAGTTTTTCTGTGGCTTATATGTTTAATTTGGCATTGTTTAATGAAACCACTTAAGTTAATGTTCAATTATGTTTGGACTTAGAGATGCATATTCTAAATTTGAACAGTGCTAAGCTAAATCATGAAACAAATTAGGTTTATCCCAGGTTCATACTAATACAAAGTAGAATATATGGCCCTTATTTATCCAGGGTTCAGATTTTAAAATACAAGAAAAAAATGCTTATATGGGTCCTGTGAGGTTGACTTCTATATAATATGTACATGTATCAAATTAGACATCGCTCAAAATTTTCAATTTAATTTGAAAAAATATTAATCAAGGAAAAGATGAATAAAAGGTAAAAGGCAGTCAATAAATGGCATACTTATAAATAAAGCTAGTTTTAAATTTATCAAAAATTATTAACATTTATCATAAAAATAATAGAATGTTATCTGCCTAGGGCTCTCCAAGATTATCATGTCTACAATAGCCTGATTCTTAGGCCGAATGCGTGCAAATATCACGTCTAATTTCTGTTTCTACATCATCAACACCACCCCAACACCGTATTACCTGCAAATGTCTTTCATATAATCACTGAAAAAAAATTCTGGCCGGGCGCGGTGGCTCAAGCCTGTAATCCCAGCACTTTGGAAGGCCGAGACGGGCGGATCATGAGGTCAGGAGATCGAGACCATCCTGGCTAACACGGTGAAACCCCGTCTCTACTAAAAACTACAAAAAAAAAACTTGCCGGGCGAGGTGGCGGCGCCTGTAGTCCCAGCTACCCGGGAGGCTGAGGCAGGAGAATGGCGTGAACCCGGGAGGCGGAGCTTGCAGTGAGCTGAGATCCGGCCACAGCACTCCAGCCTGGGAGGCAGAGCGAGACTCCGTCTCAAAAAAAAAAAAAAAAAATTCTATTGAATTTAACTGAATTGATCTGAAGTCATTTGCCTTGACATAATTCTGTAAGAAAATAGATTGCTTTATCTGAAATATTTGGTTTATTATTTAAAATGCTTCACAGGCTTCTCAGCCCTCAAACAAGAACTATGAACAGGCAGGGGAAAAGACATATTGCTTGGTAAATCACAATCTGTCTTGTAAAATAAAATGTCATGGTCATGCAGTTTTGGAAATAAACAGAGTAGATGTTTTTAAAAAAAACTTTCTTGTTTGTCACAAATATTTGTAATTACAACATAAGGATTGTAAAAACAGATACAGGGTCATTACATTGTACCTAGGCATATGGTTAGCAGAGTTGTCATTGTTACCACTGTCAATATTATTAACTGTTACACGAACTTCATTTCTGCCTATTTTGGTAAAATACCACATGTGGAATACTCAAATAACAAAGCAAAGATCTCTTCAGGAAGATACAATAATAATCACATGATTCAATAAAAACTAGGAAGATTCCTGGTCCTGAGCATGAAAAAAGGCTCACGTGTGATGCAACATTGCTGTCTTCAAAGGCCAAAAGCCAAAGAAAATGGGCAGTCTCTGAAACTGGAAAAGACAAGAAAACTAATTCTCCTCTAGAGTCTCCAGAAAGAAATGCACCTTGATTTTAACCACATGAGACCCGTATTGGTCTTATGATCTATAAAACTTTAAGAGAATAAATATGTTTGTATTAAAACACTAAGTGTAGAGTAAAATGTTACAGTAACAATAGAAAATTAATACATAATTAATGAGGTTATATCATAAATGTCTGATAACTTTGTAATATCTTAAATGATAATTCCTTTAATGCCATAAGGTACTAAGTTGATTAAATGAGCATTAGAACTTAGCACATGATCCATTATTAGCGCTTAGGACTTCATACATTATTAATAAATTAGTAACAACATTATTAATGGAGTGAAACTCCAGTTAAATGCTGAGAAAAGGAATAGATATTTCATTTTGTGAAGTCTCTATTCAAGGCAAAAATAAAAACTCATATACATACAATATCTCTGTATCAACTACTAGCTACTGAAAGAAAGTTAAATGAATTTATTAAAAATGAATACTCCAGCATGTTTTGGATGGCATTTATACTTCTAAAAGAAAAAGAATATTGAATCAAAACTTATTGAACAACTATATGAATACGACAAAATTTAAAAGAGATACCTTGGAATAAGCAGATTATGTTTGTAAAAAATTTTTTTTGCTTTTTCACATTGAAATTAATACAAATATTTAGAATGCAAAATATTAATGCTGAAAAATAATAAGGATTTAGTACATTTAATTCACTATTATTTAATTCATATTAAAGCCAGAAAAATTAATATTCATATATTTGTATGTGTACCTTTCTGTGTGTATATATGTATATTTATACATACACATACATTCATTATTACTAAGTCAACACTATGCTATTTGTCCTAAAATACATTCTATATTTATTTTAATATCCCTATATTACATATATTTCCTATTTGATTCTCATGATACTTTCAATAAAATTGTATGGGTTTATTTTATGCTGTTTTATCTATATTTATCATTTCATTAAAAATACTTAGTCAATTAAAAATGTATAAATAGCATATATATGAAAATGATTGACAAGTTATATTTTTATATAAAGTATATTTAGTTATCTAAAAGCATGGTTGAACAGAAAATTTTTATTTGTCTTTAAAAAGGAAAAAAATCTGAATACTGAGCATACTTAATTGTTTGGAACTTTAAGCAATATTTTGAAATAGATCAAAATTATAGCCAATGCAAATTTTAGTTACATATCATCTGCATTAATTGAACTACCTGCATTTTAATTTGTATGACATTAATTAAATACATATTACTTCTTTGCCAGCGTATTGTTCTTGTATAGGGTTTTCCTCCAAATAAGCCCTCTGAGATATTAATTTACATATAATTTGCAGTAGAAAGTATTCAAATGCATACAGGCATTATGAATACATATTTTTAAAATTTAGATGTTTTATTCCGTTAATTGTTCTTAAAAGATATTTTAAAATGTAAATTTCACAGGAGGCATAAAATGTGCAAATTGTCTCTCTTAATATGGCTGAAAAAAATGCAAAATACAAATAAGCATCTAACAGGTAAATAATAAACATGAAACTATATGTTAACATTTCCAGGCTGTGCCAAGGTGGTAATTATACAAAATCAGTTATATATGCATATATAATGTTATTATTTCATACTTACAATGCATAAAAACCCTATATAGTTATTTGATCACTATGGAAAGAATGTATGTATCTATAAACATTTAAATGTATATTTTATAACTTAATTGAGCATTTATAATTTTGATATTTTGTAGGAACATCAAAAAGTCACAAAAGAATGATGTCAGTCTTGACATCAAAAGATGGCTGATCAGTCTTTCCCAGAAGATAGATGAAGGTTCATTTTTCCCACACAGAAAAACCAAAATATGAATAAAGCAACTAAAATTTGACTGCAGTATCTTAAAGACAGCACTGGAATGAAGCAAGAAGGTGGCAAGATTCCTGTGGCGCACAGAAGCCCAGCATGGCAGGATGGAGAAGGGATTGAGGCATTCTGCCTCTGCCACACCGTCTACCCTACCAGGATTGGCATGGAGCCAGAAGTAACTCCCTCTCGAGGGCAAAAGGTAAGCAGAAGACCCCACCAGCCCTCACTGTACCACAGACACTTACAATTCTTACAATAGGAGGATCCCACAGTCTCCACAAACCATTAGCTTAGTTTCGGGATGCCTGAAATTCAAACAGCTGCATTACTCCAAAGTTGAAGCACATGTTGTACACTCCATAACCATGACACAAGTTGCCGCAGCACAATGCCATCTTGATACTGGAACCATTACTGGAGTGTGCCCTGCTCTGGGGGGCCAGTAGTCACTGCACCTTTTCAAACTTGAGGTTCCACCATCATTCCAGCAAGTCCAGACAAGGGAACACAATGCCAAGCCCCTACTGCTCAGAGGCAGGGCCCAGGAATAGCCATGACTCTGGCCCAGCATAGCTGGGAAGACAACCCCAAGTAGGCTGAACTGCCATACACCCACACCATTAGCCAGATGAATGTGTCAGTCCGTAAGCTGACCAACCCATCACATGAATGAATGCCTCCACAACCTGAGAATCAGCCTGGAAAGCCCAATACCAGCAAATCCACGCCACCACTGCCAAAGACTTCTGCAGTCTAGGCCACCGAGGCACTCACAAACATCAATAACGTGAATTACACCTGAAGAACTCCACAAACACTACACTATTGTGTCCAAACAAGATCACGGCCAACACATCCTACCCAACTAAAACCCTAGGATTCATCTCTGTTGAAAACAAAATAAGTCTTTTCCTACAAAAGCTACTCCATAAAATTAGAAGAGCTAATTGTTCCACCAAATATGCAGGTATCAATGTAGAGACACAAGCGATATAAAAAGCTAGAAAACATGAACCTACAAATGAACACAATAATTTTCTAGTAACAGACTCCTCCCAAAAATTTACAAAAAAAAAAAACAAAAAAAAAAAACCAGCAAATGAATCAAAATAATTATCTTAGGAAATTTCAGTGAGATACAAAAGAATACAGAGAGATAATTCAACAAAATGAGAAAAACAATTTATGACCTGAATGTCCCTGTACAGGTTACGAAAATGTCGTCGTCAACAACTGCCTGAAACCATTAGGCGGGTGATTAAAATAATTTACAAGACAGTTGTGAGGAAAGAAAAGAAGATTTATTGGGTAAAAGGAGGAGATACATCACAAGGGAACAACAGGCAAAACAGCAGAAAGAAGGCTAAGAGGCATGGGCTGGAGGGGAGTTACATAAGGTTGTGCTGCTTGGGCTGAATGCTTGCTGAAAGGATGCTTGGGTGCAGGTGAAACGTGAGCTGGATGATTGTAACAGAATGCTTGGGTGCTGGTGAGCCATCTGTGGTCAACCCTGTTTCTTGGAACATTTGATCTCCTCTACACCTGTCTCTGTTCCTGCCAGCTACACCCACTTTTAAGTTTTGTTTTAACTGTAGGTCTCTACAATACCCATAAAGCTTTATCTTATTGCCCTACTTTATTTTTCCCACTGATCAAATCTGCCATTTTATTATATATTTGTTTATTTTCTTCTGTTCTCAATAAAATGTATCCTAAGACTGCACAGAGTTCTTGTCTGGTTCAATGCTGTATCCAAGTAAAGTGACAAGTGTGATTCCAGAAACTTTCTGAGATATGAAATCACAATTAAATATATTAAATTAACAGTTAAATGAACTTATAAGATCGGTTGAGGAGGTTAAAGCAACCCCAGCTTGAATGCTCACTGCCATACTGACTTCTGATTAACACTTGTTCCGGGAAAGCCTCTAAGATTTCCAAACTGTCTACCATTGAAGTGCGGTGTTAAGTCAAAACAAACTTGACCATAAATTCTGCTTTTAGAAAGATTCATATAGCATTCTTGTCTTTCTCTGAGAGGTTGAGTTCAATTATATGACACACTCCTCCCATATCGATGGCAGTGGCAGGCCATTAGGATCGACCACTGCCATCATGCCGGCTGCAGTGCCGAGGCGCAGACAGTGGTGGAAAGAGCAACTGCGGAAGCAGCAGGGACAGTGGTGGGACCCCACGCCCCTTGGCCCTGAGGCAGCATACCTGGTACCCCTGCTCTTGCACAGCTGGGCAGGACCCACTCCCAGGCCCAGAGCCACTGTCATGGCCTCAACCTCACTCCCTGCAGTGTCCCAGGCGTCCACGAGCACCCAGCCGAAAGTGTGAGGTTCCTGCGCCCCAGGAGGAAGCTCTTGTGGGGTTGCCTGAGGTCACGTCTTTAGGATCCACCCTGCATCAAGGTGACCGCCAAGCCTGATGCTCTTAATGGCCGGGCGTGGGGCCCAAGATCCACTTCCTGAGGTGCTCCCAAAGGCACGACAGCAAGCCAGGTGAGGGGTAGCGCCAGATCGCTGCTGAGCTCCAGGGCCACAGGAAGAACTTGTGGCAACATCACCCCTGCCCCAGATGCCAGCCCAGTCCCAGCAAGAACCTGGAGCCCTAGATTGTGAGGAATGGATAGGGCAGCTCCCCGGAGCCACTTCCCCGAGGTCCCCAGAGCTTCCACGACCTGGGGAAGAGCAGCTCCACGCAGGAACATAGATCACAGGGGCAGCAGCCCTGGGAGCTCCCCAAGGGAGGACGCAGCAGGCAAGGGGTGACTCAGTGCATAGGTGGCTTCGTCGTATGTGGAAGAGAATAGCGGCAGGGCTCAGTGATGCTGTACCACCTGGAGCAAGCCTGGATGCCCTCAGCCTCCAAAGGTCACTGAGGTGGCCTAGGAGGTTGCTCCCTTGCGAGCATGGCCTCCAGTCAAGCGGGGCTTCATTACATCTGCATCCACCTGCACATTGCTGCCACGCACAGCAGGCAAGAGCCCTACCCTCCCAGACGTAGCTGAAACCTCTCAAGCTGCAGCTGCAGACCCAGGCATTTCTGCACTCTTGGGGACCAAGGAAGGCCCTCTTTCTCCCTGTAGGCTGAGAAGTGCCAGTTCCCACTCTCTAACCTCTTCCCGCTCCCAGCACGCACTCCCAGCTTAGCCCAGGCACCGCTGCAACTTGCCCAGGTATGCACATGCTCAGTGCAGCACTGACAGGCCAGGCCCCTGCTGCCTTGGCGCCCTCTAGACTTTGGGCACTGATGAGCACAGGAGGTATACCAAGTGGGACCCGAGGGCAGCTCAGTAATATTTATAGACATTAGCAATACAAGCAGAAGATTTTAGGTTTTCACCCATCTGCTCACATACAAACTAGTGTATGTTTTTCACTAAAGAAGAAATATAAATTACAGTTTCAAAATATAGCTTAATTACCTGGAATTCCAAAAGGGATGTATTATACTGTTTTGAGTCTGGTAAAATGGCCAGGATTAAACAAAGAACATACAAAAAAAGAACATACAAAGAACATACAAAAAAAAACCACGAATTAGATAATATTCTTGACTTTCATTTGTTCTTTGGGGAGGCTTCATTAGCTATTTTAAAATTTGAGGTTGATCAGAAACATTGAAGCATATGAAAAAATATAAAACATTTTTAAGCAGAAGAGCAGTATAATACCTTGTCTTACCAGATAGTTAAATATATTACCAAATATTTATGGATATTAAAATTTGAATTAACTCAATGTTGTGAACTCCAATTGGTTAACCCTTTGGGTCGTAATAAGAGTAAGTATCATCTTTTTCTTTGATGACTATTGGAATTTAAATTTTCACACACATATATATTTACGTATTTTTATATTGTTTATTATTTGAATATTATTTTTCACCAGAGAGTAGCTTTCCATAATAGAGATTAAATTTTGTTCCACATATCTGACTAAACACCTATAAAAAATAAAACAAGAAGGGAAAAATGAAAGTAAATACATCAAAAGCACATACTAATCAGTAAATGACAATTTTAAAGCCATTGCAAATTCAATAATATGGAAATAATACATTGATAATTAGATAATAGAAAACTTGAAAATACCTGGAAACTAATAAAAATAAATTCAATCTTACTCATAATTAAGGAGACTAAAGCTAACAATTTTCTATATTAAAACAAGAAGGGAAAAATGAAAGTAAATACATCAAAAGCACATACTAATCAGTAAATGACAATTTTAAAGCCATTGCAAATTCAATAATATGGAAATAATACATTGATAATTAGATAATAGAAAACTTGAAAGTACCTGGAAACTAATAAAAATAAATTCAATCTTACTCATAATTAAGGAGACTAAAGCTAACAATTTTCTATATTAAAATCACCTTTCAGTTTGGAGAAGCTCTCAAATTTGATGATACACATACAGGTGATAGTTTAGGGAAATACAGCACTTACATATATTGCTGAGTACTGTATACCTTGATAACAGATAATGTTAAAATACATTTTTTTAAAAAGCGTAAGCATTTTAAATGCACGTACATTTGTGACCCACTTATTCTACTTCTAGGAAATTACATGTATAATGGAATTTTGATATTTTAAATAGAAACTATTAAAATAAGTTTTTGTGTGTGGTTTTTATGTGTAAAAACTAAAATTCAAGCAAGATAAATTATCAAAAGAAAGCAAAATAAAAATACATACATATATGGCCAGGAATAAGATAAACACTTTGTAAATTTCAAAAAAAAAGTCAATTTCCCAGGAAACTGTAAAATTAAAAATTTTAGCAAATAAATAATTTAGCTTCAAAATGCATATACACTTACAGGAGAAGTAGAAAAAAACAAAATTATACCTGGAGACTTCTGACCTTATCTCCCAGGAAAAGCAAGAACAAATAGATGGACAATATTTATAGAAAAAAGAAGACCTCTACAACCACCATAAAAAAGTAGCTAATCAAATATTACAGAATATTTTGCCCAACGTCGTCAGAATACACTTTCTTTTCAATCACTTCCCAAGGACCCTACCTTCTAATATCATCACTTTGGGAATTAGGATTTCAACATGTGAGTTATGAGGGTACACAAACATTCAAACTATAGCAAGCATGGTTGAATAAAATGAAACAAATCAAAAGTTTCAATAAAAATAAAAGATACAAAGAAAACACAAATTTCAAAACTACAAATTATAATAAAATGAAAAATTCAGTAGGTGAGTCCAGCAACAGAATGGAGAGGGTGGAGAAAATAATAAATTAACCTGAAGATAGAATAATAGAAAGTTTCCAGTGTGAACAGCACAGAGAAAATAGAAAAGAATTAGAGAGGAAAGTTCCTTAAGGACAATAAAACTACAACAAAGATCTAACACTTATGACATCTGAGTCACAGAATGAGTAGAGAAAGAAGATGGGGATTAAAAAGTATTAAAAGAAATAATGACTATAATGGTGCTGGAAAAATTAACCATCTACAGACAAAACAATAAACTTTGACCTAAACTTCACACGTGAAAAAAAATTAACTCAAAATGGATCATAAATTTTACTATAAAATACAAAGTTCTAAAACTTTTAAAGGATAATACAAGAGAAAATTTTCAGGGCACAGAGCTTGGTGACAACTTATTAGACACATAATACATCATAAGTGTTACATTATGCATAATATACATAAAACACAAATTGATAAATTGGACTTTATGAAAATTGTCAAGTATTGTTTCATGAAAGATGTTTTTAAGAAGGAAGAAAGATAAACTACAAATTTGAAGAAATTATTGGCAAACATCTGACAAAGGAAGATTATCTAGACAATACTCTCAAAACTCAATGGTTAAAAAAAATCAAAAATATGGAAAAATAGAACTTTTACTGAAGATGATATGTGGATGGCAAATAAACACACACAAAGATATAAAATATAACTGGTAGGGAAATACAAGGAAAAGCCACAATACAATGTTGGTTGACACTTATTAAATGCTTTAAATTTTCTTAATGTTATAATGCAAATGCTAGAGAGGACGAGAAGGAATTATTTTTCATACATTGCTGGTAGGAATATGAAATGGTGCAACCACTATGAAAAACAGTTTAGCGGTTTCATAAAAACCTAAACATACATTTACCACACAGCTGAGCAATTTCTTTCTTTGGTATTTATTCCAGAGAAATAAAAACTTATGTTCATACAAAAACTTGTATAGGATTGATGACTGCAGCTTTATTTGTAATTGCCAACAATATAAAACAATGTCCCTAATAGTTGAAGAGTTAAAGAAAAAGTGCTATATTCATGCCATGGAATACTACTCAGCAATAACAAGAAGTACTAATACACAGAAAATTTCAAGCGAGTCTACAGGGCATTGTGCTAAGTGAAGAAGCCAGTTTCAAAGAGGCACATACATTATGATTTTGCCTATAAAACATTCTCAAAATGACAAAACCATAAACGTAGCAATCATTCATGGCCGGGTGCAGTGGCTCATGCCTATAATCCCAGCACTTTGGAAGGCTGAGATGGGCGGATCGCTTGAGGTCAGGAGTTCAAGTCCAGCCTGGCCAACATGGTCAAACCCCTTCTCTACTAAATACAGAAAAGTTTAGTCAGGCATGGTAGGGTGTGCCTGTAATTCCAGCTACTAAGGAGGCTGAGGCAGGAGAATCACTTGAACCCAGGAAGTGGAGGTTGCAGTGAGCCGAAATCGCACCACTGTACTCCAGCCTGGGTGATCGAGTGAGACCCAGTCTCAAAAAAACAATAATAATAAAAGAAAAAAATAGAAAAAAAAGAAAAGAAAATGATAATAATTTTAAAAAAAGAAAACATTCATTTAGGGATTAGAGATGTTGGTGTCGGGGAGGTGGGGAAGTAGAAATATAAACGGGTAAAACTACAACAATCTTGGTAACAGGGTACAGTTTTTCTTTTTCTTTTTCTTTTTTTTTTGGTCTTGCTCTGTTGCCCAGGCTGGAGTGCAGTGGCTCAGTCTTGGCTCACTGTAACCTCTGCCTCCTGGGTTCAAGCAATTCTCCTGCCTCAGCCTCCTGAGTAACTGGATTACAGGCACATGCTACAATGCCCAGCTAATATTTTTGCATTTTTAGTAGAGACGGGGTTTCACCATGTTGGTCAGGTTGGCCTTGAACTCGTGACCTCAAGTGATCTGCCCGCCTTGGCCTCTAAAAGTGCTAGGATTAAAGGCGTGAGCCACCGCTTCCGGCCATGGTACAGTTTTATAAGCTGATTGCAGTGTTGGCTACACTAATATACACATATGATACAATGCAGTAGAATTATACACAAACGGCAATGTCAATTTTCTGGTTTACATATTATGCCATAATTTTATAAGACATAACTGTATGAAAACTGCTTGTGAGTGAAAAGACGTTATATGTTTATTGATGAACCATAACACTCAAGTCATTATTTGAGTCAGGATTGCAGTATTTTCTGCCAAACTGCTAATACACACACACACATACACACACATGCACACATTCTGTAAAAGATTATAAAGGAAAAAGAAGATAAAAATCTTTCATCTTGACACTTTAGTGTTGAAATCTAGGGCAACCCTTTTAATGTATGAGTTTTCCTGTATCTCAAGATACTCTGGCTTCAATTATACATTTTGAATTTTAAAGTTTTGCTTCCTTTTCTTACCATTATTCTATCAGATGAATTTCAAAATAACATAGATATTATAAATGAAATGGTAAAATATCAAGGCAAGTAATTGAAGACTTAAGGAACATCCATAATGTTTAATCCTTAAACATAATGAAGAAGAAGGCTTTATTACAGCAGCTTTGATTCTAGCCTCCTGCAAATTAGGTAGATTTACCAAAAGAGTAACCTCATTCTTTATCAAGATTGAATCTATATCCAAATGTTATTTTAACATAATGTTAAAATAATAATGTCATAAAATGAAAACTTTCTATTTGACATAAAAAAATGAACTGCTATATTAATCACACACAGGTTTTATAAAAATTATTTTTTCTTTTGTGCTTTTTTCGATTCTATCAATAAAAAATCTTATCATGATGGAACAGTAGATATAATTATTTTATAGTAATGATTTCAATAATTTTAACACCAATTCCTAACATTGACCATAATGCTATTTGCACTTGTTTTTGTTTTATATGATACTAGACACTTAGAATAATGAACGTCTCTCAATTGGATAATTTTTGCATTAAAACTTACAGTGTTTTGCAAATATTTCAGTTTGTCAGTTGATATACATTAATTTTCCAATTTGGATTTTTTAAAGGGGAAAATTGTATATGCTAATTTTACCTCTGTTTGTAATCACTATTATGTAATATTACCTTGTATTTTGGAGAAAATTCTATATTCCAACTACAATAGTAATTTCTTCAGAACTGAATTGAATTTAGAACAGCAAAAATACATTCATTCTTCATTGATTAAAGGACTCCTGCTTTACGTGTTTTTACAGTGTAGGCTACCAGAAGATAATCCACATACTCTGGTGGCTATTCTAGCTTTGTTTTAACTACTTGTATTCAACTAAAGGCGAAAGTCAGATTAGTTGGCTTTTTAAAGTGGGAATATGAGCAAAAGATAGATGTAGAAAATACTTCACTTCTTATGTATGTTTGTTTCTTATATTTGCTTCCTGTATTAGTCCATTTCATGCTGCTGATAAAGACATACCCAAAACTGGGAAGAAAAGAGGTTTAATTAGACGACACATGGGAATTATGGGAGTACAATTCAGGATGAAATTTGGGTGGGAACACAGAGCCAAACTATATCATTCCAGCATTGGCCCCTCCAAATAGAATGTCCTCACATTTCAAAACCAATCATGCCTTCCCAACAGTCTCCCAAAGTCTTAACTCATTTCAGCATTAGCCCAAAAGTCCACAATTCAAGTCTCATCTGAGATAAGGTAAGTTCCTTCCGCCAGTGACCCTGTAAAATTAAAAGCAAACTAGTTACTTCCTAGATACCACAAGGGTACAGGTATTGGGTAAATACATCTGTTCCAACTGGGATAAATTGACCAAAACAAAGGAGTTACACGGCTCATCCAAGTCTGAAATCCAGTGGGGCAGTCAAATTCTAAAGCTCCAAAATGATCTCCTTTGACTCCATGTCTCACATCCAAGTCATACTGATGCAAGAGGCAGGTTCTCATAGTCTTGGGCAGCTCCACCCCTGTGGCTTTGCAAGGTATAGTCCCCCTCCTGGCTGCTTTCACAGGCTGGTATTGTCTGCGGTTTTCCAGGTGCACAGTGTAAGCTGTCAATGGATCTACCATTCTGGGGTCTGAAGGATGGTAGTCCTCTTCTCAAAGCTCCACTAGGTGGTGCCCCAGTAGGGACTCTGTGTGGGGGCTCCGATCCCACAGTTCCCTTCTGCACTGACCTAGCAGAGGTTCTTCATGAGGGATCCCTTCAGCAACTTTTGACTGGGCATCCAGGCTTTTCCATACATCTTTTGAAATCTAGGTGGAGGTTCCCAAACATCAATACTTGACTTCTGTGAACCCGCAGGCTCAGCACTATGTGGAAGCTGTCAAGGGTTGGGGCTTGCATCCTTTGAAACAATGGACTGAACTGTACCTTGGCCCCTTTTAGTGATGACTGGCGTGACTTTGACGCAGAGCACCGAGTTCCTATGGGATCCTGGACCTAGCCCACAAAGCCATTTTTTCCTCCTAGGCTTCCCCTGTCTGTGGTGGGAAAGGCTGCCATGAAGACCTATGACATGCTCTGGAGCCATTTTCCCCATTGTCTTGGGGATTAACATTTGGCTCATTGCTATTTATGCAAATTTCTGCAGCCAGGTTGAATTTCTCCTCAAAAAATGTTGGGTTTTGTTTGTTTGTTTGTTTGTTTTGTTTTTTTCTGCATTGTCAGGCTGCAAATATTCTCAACTTTTATGCTCTGTTTCCCTTTTAAAATGGAATGCTTTTAACCCGAGTCACTCTGGAATGTTTGCTGCTTAGAAATTTATTATACCAGATAACCTAGATCATCTCTCTTAAGTTCAAAATTCCACAAAGCTCTGGGTCAGTAGCAAAATGCCACCAGTCTCTTTGCTAAAACATAACAAGAGTCACCTTTCCTCCAGTTCCCAACAAATTTCTTTGTCTTCTTCTGATCCCTCCAAACTGTTCCAACCTCTACCTGATACCCAGCTCCAAAGTCACTTCCACATTTTCGGGTATCTTTTCAGCAACACCTAACTTTCCTGGTACCAATTTACTGTATCAGTACGCTTTCATGCTGCTCATAAAGATATACCTGAGACTGGGAAGAAAAAGAAATTTAATTGGACTTACAGTTCCACATGGCTGGGGAGGCCTCAGAATCATGGCAGGAGGTGAAAAGCACTTCTTACATGGCAGTGGCAAGAGAAAATGAGGAAGATGCAAAAGCAGAAATCCCTGATAAAACCATCAGATCTCGTGAGGCTTATTCACTCGCATGAGAACAGTATGGGGGAAACCACACCCATGATTCAAATTATCTCCCACTGGGTCCCTCCCACAACATTTGAGAATTATGGGAGAACAATTCAAGATGAGATTTGGGTAGGGACACAGAGTCACACTATATCACTTTCCTATTTTTGCCTTTCTAATCTAGACCAAAAAGTTGTCCTTCAAATTTCTTAATTAGTGTCCTCATTAAGATTAACCATTCTGTTACCATGCATTACTAAATGAGCAAAGCAATTGTGCACTAGTATTGGTGCTAGGAACAAAGAGATTTCCCTGGATTTGGCTGTTACTGCTTTTCTGGTAAATGAATAAAAATGAATTCAACTTTGATGTATGGCATAGGTCCATATATCTAACACTTCATAATTATCATACTTAGTAGTTTTGCAGCTCCAACTATTTATTTTTTTCCCAATCGGATTGACAAAGCAGTCTCTCCAGGCTCTTCTGTTATCTATTATACATAATACATATTTCACTTTACTAACTGAGGACATAAAATGCTCCCTTGAGTTCTTATTCTTTTGAAAAAGAGTTCAGTATCTACTATGAGACTACACAAAATATTAGCTTGTTAAAATATATAAAAGAATGCAGGGTTTCTGTTTGAGTCTATAGGGGAAAACAATTTATATTCTGCAAGATATCAAGATAATGTAAGTTTTACTTATCCAGATAGCATCTTTAATGATAATATATTTTTGCCTTCTTGTTTTATTATTGTTTTATTATTTCATTTTTGTATGTGTATGGCAAATTAAGGTTTATAATAATATGAAATATACTTACATTTAATTTTTTAACAACTATTGCGTATCTTTAAGTTACAATTGGATTAACTGTATCATTATTGAAGAAGCAAGATATCAAGATAATGTAAGTTTTACCTATCCAGATAGCATCTTTATTAATACTCTATTTTTGCCTTCTTTTATTATTTCGTTTTTTGCAGATCCTCTCTTAATATTAAAGCAAATATCATATGACGTGTGTGGGAAATTAAACTTTGTAATAATATGAAAAGTATGAAAATACACTTATATTTAATTTTTTAACAACTAGTTCATATCTTCAAGTTACAACTGGATTAACTATGATTATTGGAAAAGTATACAATATTCTGCTTTTATGTATTAAATAGAATCCAGATAACATTAAGACATTTTTCTTAGAAATGAATATTTAATATTAGTTCAGCACATAACCCAGCACTGTTGAATAAATGGCAAGGTAGAAAAGTAAAGACATAGATGACCTTTTCCTTGCATCTGTGGGGGATCTTGGGTAGGGAAGAATTTCCTGTTTATCCTTCAAAATAGCAGACCTCCGCTTTGCATCAGTGCAGGATTCCAAGAGTGAGTGGATTCCAGACATTCTCTCTGAGTTTGTACTGCTAAAACAAAATACTACAGATTGGATAATTTATAAACAATAGAAATTTATTTCTCATAATTGTGGAGGCCAAAAAGTTCAAGATCAAGGTGCCAGGAGGTTTTCCTTCTGCTGGTGTCTTGTTGCTTCTGCCTCTGTAAAGAACGCTGTGGATTCACATGACAGAAATGACTAAAGGACAAGAGAGTGCAACCTTTAAGCAGAGCCCTTTAATAAGGGTGCTAATTCATTTCATCAGGGCAAAGCCTTCAGGACTTATTTCCTCCTAAAGCCACACTTCTTAATGCTGTTGCATTAAGGATTAAGCTTCAACAAGAATTTTGGAAGGGACACCATAATCAAAACCATATTTCACTACCTCAGGGGCAGAAAGTTTTTATTTCTACTTTTCCCCTGGAGGCAGATGCTTGCAGCAAAACAGAAGCAGAATGATTTCAAGACCAGAAATGTTGCTTTGGCTTTTTTCACTTTCTCAGCAGCAATGAATGTTACCTATGACATTACCTCATAGAGATTGTGGTATTGTGGTTTCCAGGAAGCCTACAGGCTTTTGTGCTTCAGTAGCATGGAGAGTGGCAACAGGACTATGCCCTACTCCCAGTTTTCATGTGAGCAGTAAGTAGATCCCTACTGTAAAGAGCTGGTGAGACAATGTGGATACCTATTGCGTCTGAGGATCCTCTACATATGGTCTTAAGATGTCAATGAAATGTGAGCAATCACATATACAAACACATATGCAAGCATACACAAACACTTTATTGATACAACTCGTAGCATGACATTGTCATCCCATACCCACCCCAATCTCTGCAGGAAAAAAAAAAAAAAGAATTCTTTATATGTTGAAGCCCTAACCCCCAGTGTGACTATATTTGGAGATGGGGCATACAGGAAGGTAATTAAAGTTAAATGTTGTCATAAAGGTGGGCCCTAATGTGACTTGACTGGTGTCCTTAGAAGAAGAGAAAAATAAATACCAGATCTCTCTTTGCATGTGCTAACAGAGGAAAGGCCATGTGAGGACTCAGTGAGAGGATGGCAATCTACAAGCCAGGTAGAGAGGCCTCACTAGAGACCAACCCTGAGAACACTTTGATCTTGAATTTCCAGCCTAGGGAACTGTAAGCAATGAATTTCTGTTGTTTAAACCATCCAGACTGTAGTATTTTCTAACGACAACCTGAGAAGACTAATATACTCCATAAAGAAACCCCATATTTTTGCCATCACTCCTTTTTTTTTCCTTACCCTAGCCTCTGGCAATAGCTAATCTACTTTTTCTTTCCTCTTTTAGATTATTCTGAATATTTCATAAAAGTGGATTATACAGTGTATGTGGTTTTATGACTGCTTTTTTTTTCACTTATCACGTTATTTTCAAGGTTTGTGGTGTAGTGTGTATCAGTACTTCCTTCCTTTTTATGGCTAAAGGATATTCCTTTTGGGGTAAAGTTTTATATGTTTACTGAAAAAAATACTTAAAACAATTTATTATTTACTGTGGATAAGAAAAGACAGCAGGATCCCCAGAGCTTTCCTTGGGGGTGGTTATGAGAAGACAGCTCATAGAAGCCCCATTAAATAGAAGTTGCCACCACATATTTCCAAATCGGAGTACAAAATAGGTGAACAGTCTCCAACTATCTTCAGCATACGGGGACTGCTTCTTCAGATCACATCAGCAATATTCACAGAAATTTCATTCGTCTGAGTAGAATGGTACTGTTCATCATCTCTGAGGATGCGGATGTCCTCATTCTTTACAAATTAATGACCACACTCTCCTGGCTATATGGACCTGATTTCCTAAATCTGTGTATATACAATTCTCTGTTATCGGGCAGGTCATAGTTAATAATGAAGGACATCTGCAGGACATTCAACTCCCTGACCCAGATGTGTGTAGAAATGAGCACTCAGTGGGTGCTGCATTGGAACTCCTTCATGATGGACTCTCCGTCTTTCTGAGGCATTTCCTTTGTGCATTAAGGACTCAGTGAAATTGGCTTCTCTCATTTTCTCCATCAATCAACATGCCTTTTAATGCTACAGAAGATCACTGCCTGAATAACGGTTTGCATGTTGCAGAGATCACACAGAGTGTCATGTTTTCACTCTTTTCTTTCCACTGCCACAAAAAACTGTGTGATGCCTTCCACTTCATCACATTTCACCAAGAAGCATACTGGGTGCAACATGAACTCATCTCCAGGTTTTCATGAGGTAGCCTGGCACCCATGAGAATTACCCGAATTACTAGAGGCAAGTACTGTACACATAGTAAATCCGCTCTTTGAAACATTTGCCAGTTTATTATAAAGGATACTGCAAAGGAAACACATGAAGAGATGGGTAGGGCGAGATAAGAGGGAAGGTGCCCAGAGCTTTCAAGTCCTTCCTGGGTGAGCCACCCTCCAGGAACCTCCTCATGTTCTGCTACCTGGAAACTCCCTAAAGATATTCTATTCTTTCTGCCTATTTATTAGTTTAGGGACATTTTGCTAATGTCTAACGTCTACCTTTTGGCAATTATGAAGAACACTACTATGAATTTTTCCATAAAAGGCTTTGCATGAGCATTTGGTTTAAATTCTCTTGGTATATACTTAGAAATTACTGGGTCATATAATAGTAGTTTTGTGTTTAATGTCTGAGAACTTGACAAACTTTCTTCCGCAGCAGCTCTATCACTTTCCTTCCGGACCAGTGATGTATGAGGATTCCAAATTCTGCACATCCTTGCCAACTCATTGCTCTTTTAAAATTATTATTGTAGGCCAGGCGCTGTGGCTCAAGCCTGTAATCCCAGCACTTTGGGAGGCTGAGACGGGAGGATCACAAGGTCAGGAGATCGACACCACCCTGGCTAACACGGTGAAACCCCGTCTCTACTAAAAAATACAAAAAACTAGCCGGGCGTGGTGACGAGCGCCCGTAGTCCCAGCTACTCGGGAGGTTGAGGCAGGAGAATGGCGTAAACCCGGGAGGCGGAGCTTGCAGTGAGCTGAGATCCGGCCACTGCACTCCAGCCTGGGCTACAGAGCGAGACTCCGTCTCAAAAAACAAAACAAAAAAATTATTCTTTTAGCTATTTTTGTGGGTTGAAATAGTATCTCATTGTAATTTTGATTTGCATTTTCCTAATGACTGACATTAAGAATTTTTCTTGTTTGTTATTGCATATATTCTTTTTTTATATAATCATTTTGAATAAATGAGTATTGAAATCCTTTGCCCCTTTTTATTTGAGTTATTTGGCTTTTTGTGGTTGAGTTGTAAAATTTATTTGTATATTGTGAGTACCAGATCCTTATCAGATACGTGATTTGTAAATAATTTCTATTATTTTCTTTTTTGATTTGCTTTTTTTTTTTGAGACTCTCACTTTTTTTTTGAGAGTCTCACTCTGTCGCCCAGGCTGGAGTGCAGTGGCACGATCTCATCTCACTGAAAGCTCCACCTCCAGGGTTCACGCCATTCTCCTGCCTCAGCCTCCCAAGTAGCTGGGACTACAGGTGCCCACCACCATGCCCAGCTAATTTTTTGTAGTTTTAGTAGAGACAGGGTTTCAACGTATTAGTCAGGATGGTCTCAGTCTCCCGACTTTGTGATCCGCCTGCCTCAGTCTCCCAAAGTGCTGGTATTACAGGCATGAGCCACCGTGCCCGGACCTGGTTTGCTTTTTATATAAATCTTACAACTGCATACATAACAGGTCTCTTAATATAATATTTGCTTTACCAAATAATACATGCCTTAATAAATTAAAAAAAGGAAAAACCAAAATATTAATCTCATAATTGACTCATACGTTTACCCTGAATATCTTCCAGGTGATTTCCATTAGTATTTAGTGTCATTTTCCTTTAAGCTGGCTAACTTCCTTTATCATTTTCTGTAGTAAAACTTTGTTGATGACAACTTTTCTGTTTTGGTTTTATCTCAGTATGTTTTTACCTTGCCTTTTCTCATCTTCACTCTTGTGAGAGAGCTTTACTGAATATTGAATTCTTACTTCATAATTTGTTTAAACTTTACTGCATGAAATATTTTGTACCAATGTGTTCTCCATTCCATACTATTTTATTATTTTCCCCCTAATGCAATGTGTTGGTTTTCTATTGTTGCTTCCAAGACTTTCTTTTTAGCATCCACGTCTTGGACTTTACCCTGATATTTCCATCTATATGGAGATAACTTTGTGTTTATCTTGTTTGTAGTTTGTCAAGTTCTTGGATTTACAAATTAATACTTTCATGAGTTAGAAATTACCAGTCATTATTTCTTCACATACTTTTTTCTGCACCTCTCTCTCTCTCCTTTCCTTCTGGGATTACAGTTTTGAAATTTTATCACATTCTATGGCTCCACTAAACTCTAAAGTTCTTTGTATTTTGCTTATTTTTTTCCCTTTCTGCTCTTTAGATTGTGTAATTTGTAATATTTATTTCTTTTTAGTCACTAATTCTTTCTCCTTGTATTTTCAATCTCCTGCTCATATCACCTACCAAAATGTTTATTTCAGCAATCACAATATGCAACTTCAGATATTGTTTTTTAGAATTTTTATTTCTCTATGGAGATTATCAGTCTCACTTCACAAATTCAACATTATTCTTCAATATTTTGAACAAACTATTATTGGGGAAGAAAATAGGTCCTTTCTTACTTCCCCATCACAAAAATCTTGGCCAACACCCCTATAACAAGATAAGTTAACTGAGAAAAATATAACAAATGGATTTGATCATAGTCTTATGTGACATAGGAGCCGTCAGAATGAAGACCAAAGAAAAAGGAAAAACTATACATTTTTATGCTCAGGTTCAATGATGTGTAGACACGCAATTAAAAATATGATTGGGCAAGAAGGATGTGATCTGACACTAACAGATTGAGTGGGGAAACTCAACAAGTGCTCTCTGTTAAGATTTTTATTGACCTGTCTGTATTACAATTTTTTTCTCCTGGTTACAGGGTAGGGGCCTACTGAAACAAGAGTCTTAATTTCTTTAAGGCCAGCTATTACAGAAAAATCTGGTAGTAGTAAGTGTTTAGAGTAATATTTTTAGGCATTATGGCTATTATTTTGGAGTAAAATGATTCTGATTTCTCTGACCTGCTTTGGGGAAGAAGGATGCTAGTTTCTATGACTTGCCCAGGTGAGAGACAGGAGGATAGGAGAAGATCAGAAAGAGACTTTGCTTCTCAGGCTGCTTCTGAAGCCTCCAGTTTAGGGCATTGTTTTTGGAGCCTTTATACTACATTTGATGACTTTTAACTTACTTACAATAGCTGCTGTGAAACTGTTGTCGTCCAAATACAACAGGCGATTCCACTTGTAGTCAGTTTCTGTCTTTTTTCCTGATTACGGGATAGTCACATTTTTCTTTTTCTTTGTTTATCTCATAGTATTTGGTTGAAAACTAGACAATGTAGATGATATGTTGTATAGATTAGATTCTGTCATGCTTTCCTGAGATTTGTAAAATTTTTATGTAATAGGAAGTTCACTGGCTTCAAACTATAGCTGAAATATGCTGCTTCTTGTAATCTCCAATTCTTTTTTACTTTCCACTGTCTTCTTAGGCTGGTACTCTCTCAGTTACTCCTCTCACTGAATAAAATATTGACCTAATAAATCTTATAGCAGATGATATAGTTCACTCTCCTTGTGGTTTCCTTATCTTTCAGACCTCTCCGGTCTTCAGTTATTTTGTTAGCTATGGACTCTATACTCAACTCTTTGAGTCATCTTACACAATTGAAGCATGTATCATGTAGAAAAAAAAAAAAATCATACTTATAGCTTCTTGTTGCTCCTTTTTTTTTCTTTTTTTTTCCAGGCTGGTGTGCAGTGGAGCAATCTCAGTTCACTGCAAACTCCGTCTCCCGGGTTCAAGTGATTCTCCTGTCTCAGTCTCCCAAGTAGCTGGGATTACAGGCACCTGTGACCATGCCCGGCTAATTTTTTGTATTTTTAGTAGAGACAGGGTTTCACATTTGGGCCAGGCTGGTTTCAAACTCCTGACCTCAGGTGATTCACCTGCTTTGGCCTCCCAAAGTGCGAGGATTACAGGTGTGAGCCACCGCTTCCAGCTGTTCTATCTTTTAAAAGTGGATTTCTCTCTGGCCTCTGCCCCCTTTTTTAGCATCATGCCTCACCCCAGCTCCTAGGTCAGACAGTATTTTAGTGGCTCAACATGTGATTTTTGGCAGTCTGTTCTTTGAATATGTTCCACTTCTCCTGTTTTATTTAGCTTCCAAAGTTTACCATTTAATTCCAGATGATTTCTTAGATAAGAACGCTGATTTCTGGACACTTTTGATAATAAACAATGAGATTATCACACTGCTGTTTTTCATGGCCATGCCTATGGAATCTGAAAAACATCCTTTTACTAGAAACCCATACATTTTTAATTCCTCCAATTTATTTCTGTTGTAATTTTTGGAATTAATTGTCTGGCTTCTGTCTGTATTTGAATGCTAACTATCTTTAAATATTTTTAAATGTCCTCTAGATTTTTTTTTATTTTATGTATGTATTTATTTTTGAAACGGAGTCTCTGTTACCCAGGCTGGAGTGCAGTGGTGTGATCTCAGATCACTGCAACCTCTGCCTCCTAGGCTCAAGTGATTCTACTACTTCAGCCTCCCAAGTAGCTGTAACTACAGGTTCATACCACCATGCCCAGCTACTTTTTATGTTTTTTGTAGAGATGGGGTTTCATCATCTTGCCAGACTGATCCCCAGCTCTTGGGTTCAAAGAATCCACATGCCTTGGTTTCCTAACGTTCTGGGATTACAGGTGTGAGCCGCTGCTCCTAGCCTGTAAGATTTTATTTATAGTCTAAGTTCTTTGGATATTTATACTACTCTTGGAGAGATGAGAAATGGCAGATGAATGTATTTATTATGTTGCATATGATCTCTCAAGTGACGTTGTCAGCCATTTTCCATGTAGAAGCCTTTGATATTCTACCTATTTAAAAATCAACTTAAGTGTTTCTGCTCAAGACATTCAAGAATACGGTTTGGAAAACAAACTCTGTTCTGGGGCCATGGTCACACTCAGCAGTCACAGCAATATTCTTAATGTATAAAGTGGGGTTTTGGACACCAGGTCAAGACAGCATTGACATGTAAAGTAGGACACAAAGCATTGCAATTTTCATCCCGGAACTCAAGAGATTTTTATACCTGAAAAGACTCTTAATTTGACTAGGGAATAGACATCATCTCTCTAAGAAAGATGTAACATGTAAAAAGATGTAATATGTTCCTAGATGATGACAAAAACAAAACAACAACAAAAAAAAAAAACAGGCAACCTCTTTAGGGACATAAACATGACTTAAGCTAGCTTATACTCACTTTGTATTAGCAAGGCTGCCATTGTTACTCTAATTTGCTATCATATAAGGCAACACTGCCATTTGCTTAATTTCTAAGTTATGCCTTCATGAATACATATCCTCTTAAAGTTTTCTGTGACCCAATACTGTGCTAACCTACTTGGGATAGAACAACTCCATATAATTCCAATCTACTTTTTAAATTTAGGACAAACAACTTTAGGAACAAATAATTTCTCAAGCCATTTTATAGGAATATATATCCCCTCTTAGTCCTCATAGAATTTGTAAGCTATAATGCTTAGTTGATGTAATTAATATATAAACTTTATTTGCTGGTTATTAAAAAAGTTACTTATATAAAATATTTTACACTAAAATAGATTTAATACCTATCAGAAGAGAGATTATGTATTAGATATCTTTGATCATCTTCAAGTTATCTTACAAAATATTTCCTAAATAGAAACATTCAGTAATTCTTTTATATTCGGTTGGGAGAGCAGGGGATATGGAAGGCCTATTTATCAGAAAACCACTCAAGTACCACTTAAAAATCCTTTCAGAATCACTACTTAATCCAGCCAAAGCTATGGCAACCATTTCTTTGCAATTTTAGACCAGCTATTTGGTGATGTTAAATCTCCTGCTGTCAGTCTTAAGTAGTCACCAGGGAGAGCTTTAGTTATCTGGATGTTGCACAAAACTTAATGCTGATTCACTGTATTTGTGACATAACGCTAATTAGATTTAATGAGAAAGAAATGGCAAGATTTCTAAATGCTTTAGTAAAATATATACATGTCAGATGATACTGGATAAACACCACAAAGATTCTGAGACCAATTGTGCAGAGGAGGTCTGATGGAATGTTGTCATTTGAGGCATTCTGAGATAAGGTAAGTGAAGAGGTAAGTTGCTGCACTTTGCATTTTCTGCCACTAATAAAAAACAAGAGTATTTAAGGTTGGGGAGATTCTGTGAATTCAGTGAATTTTTACCACACTTATATACATATACTACTTCTACCCATTTATTGATTTATTCAGGATACTGATAAAATTTGATTGCAAGTAGGAGTAAAATGTACTCTGTAATTCAGGCTATTGTTTAAAAGACTTGCCATGTAGGACATTAATATGGCTTAGAATTGTGTCCCCACTCAAATCTCACCTAGAATTGTAATAATCCCCACATGTCTTGAGAGGGACCTGGTGGAGGTAACTGAGTCAAGGAAGTGGGTTTTTCCCATGCTGCTCTGATGGTTGGGAATATGTCTTATGATATCTGACGGCTTTATAAATGGGAGTTACCCTGAACAAGTTCTCTTGCCTGCTGCCATGTAAGACGCGACTTTTCTCCTCATTTGTCTTCCACCATGATTGTGGGGTCTCCCCAGTCATGTGGAACTGTGAGTAAACTCAACCTCTTTCCTTTATAAATTACCCAGTCTTAGGTATGCATTTATTAGCAGTGCGAGAACACACTAATACAGTAAATTGGTACAGGTAGAGTGAGATGCCATTGTAAAGACACCTGAAAATGTGGAAGCTACTTTGGAACTGGGTAACAGGCAGAGGTTGGAACAGTTTGAAGGGCTCAGAAGAAGACAGGAAAATGTGGGGAAGTCTGGAACTTCCTAGAGACTTGTTGAATGACTTTGAACAAAATGCTGATAGTGATATGGACAATGAAATCCAGGCTGAGGTGGTCTCAGATGCAGATGAGAAACTTCTTAGGAACTAGAATAAAGGTGACTCTTGCTATGTTTCAGCAAAGAGATCAGTGGCATTTTGTCCCTACTCTAGAGATCTGTGGAACTTTGAACTTGAGAGAGATGATTTGGAGTACCTGGTGGAAGACATTCCTAAGTGGCAAAGCATTCAAGAGGTGATAGAGCATAAAAGTTTGGAAAACTTGCAGCCTGATGATTCAGTAGAAAAGAAAAACCCATTTTCTAGGGAGAAATTCAAGTTGGCTGCAGAAATTTGCATAAGTAGCAAGAAGCCAAATGTTAATTGCCAGGACAATAGAGAAAATGTCTCCAGGGCATGTCAGAGGTCTTCACAGAAGCCCCCCCCTCCCCCATCACAGGGGTGGAACATCTAGGAGGAAAAACTGTAGTGGTTTCCCCAGGGCCTTGCTGCTTTGTGCAGTCTCTAGACTTGGTGCTGTGAGTCCCAGAGTGTCTGAAAAGGGCCAGTGTACAGCTCAGGTTGATACTTCAGAGGGTGCAAGCTCCAAGCCTTGGTGGCTTCCACTTGCTTATTCCGATGGTGCACACAAGTCAAGAATTGAGGTTTGGGAACCTCTGCCTAGATTTCAGAGGATGTATAGAAATACCTGGATTTCTAGGCAGGAGTCTGCTACAGGGGCAGAGCCCTCATGGAGAACCTCTGCTAGGGCAGTGTGGAAGGGAACTGTGGAGTCAAAGCCCCCATATAGAGTCCATACTGGGATGCTGACTACTGGAGCCATGAGAAGAGAGCCACTGTCCTCCAGACCCCAGAATGGTAGATTTGAAATAGGCCATGGAATAAGAAAAACAACACCAGGTGGCCATAGATGATTGAGGAAAACACCCAACACCAGGTGGCCATGGGTGATAGGTGGCCATGGGTAATTGAGAAAAACACCCAATGTTCCCAGAATTCAAACAGAAAAACAATTCCAGGAAAACCCCCCATGCGTACAAGCCCCAATCATCTCGCGCCCTAAAGCT
>NW_012114422.1:5811623-5811931 GCF_000951035.1 Colobus angolensis palliatus
ATCGTAGAGATCGAAGGAGAGATAAGCACTTAACGAAAATCCTGGCGGCAGTAGTAAAAGAGAAAGGGCCAGGAAGAGAGGGGGAGAAGCGGAGGTGGCTGAAAGTAGAAAAGGACCAGTGTGCCTACTGCAAAGAACGGGGACATTGGATTAAAGAGTGTCCCAAGCGTCCTAAGGACCAGAAGAAACCTGTCCCCGTCCTCGCCTTGGGTGAGGACAGTGATTAGGGGTGTCAGGGCTCTGGACCCCCCCCCGAGCCCCGGCTAACCCTCTCTGTGGGGGGGCACCCCACCACCTTCTTGGTGGAC
>NW_012114422.1:5816391-5817837 GCF_000951035.1 Colobus angolensis palliatus
CGTGGCAGTCGCCCAGGGGCTTATTGGGAAGTAGACTTCACCGAAGTGAAACCTCACTATGTGGGGTATAAGTACTTACTAGTGTTTGTAGATACCTTTTCAGGATGGGTAGAGGCCTACCCCACCCGGCAAGAAACGGCACACGTAGTGGTCAAGAAGATCCTAGAAGAAATTTTTCCTAGATTTGGACTTCCCAAGGTAATTGGGTCAGACAACGGGCTGGCCTTCGTTTCTCAGGTAAGTCAGGGGCTAGCCAGGACACTGGGGATCAATTGGAAATTGCATTGTGCTTCTAGGCCCCAGAGCTCAGGACAGGTAGAAAGAATGAATAGAACTATAAAAGAGACCCTCACTAAATTGACCTTAGAGACTGGCCTAAAAGATTGGAGACGCCTCCTATCTCTAGCCCTTCTAAGAGCCTGGAATACGCCTAACTGCTTTGGGCTCACTCCGTATGAAATCCTCTACGGAGGACCTCCCCCTTTGTCAACCCTGCTTGACTCATTCTCCCCCTCCAACCCTAAGACTGACCTGCAGGCTCGGCTGAAAGGACTACAGACAGTACGGGCCCAAATCTGGGCCCCCTTGGCAGAACTGTACCGGCCGGGACATCCACAAACCAGCCACCCCTTCCAGGTGGGAGACTCCGTCTACATCAGATGGCACCGCTATCAAGGACTGGAGCCCTGGTGGAAAGGACCCTACGTCATTCTGCTGACCACACCCACGGCCGTAAAGGTTGATGGAATCGCTACTTGGGTCCACGCATCCCACGTCAAGGCTGCTCCAGAGACGCCCAGACCAACACTGCCTGGAACATGGAGGCTCCGCCGCTCCGAAGACCCACTCAAGATAAGACTCTCTCGCACCTAACCCCTTGCTTACTACTGGTTCTCCTTCCCTGCGTCGCTTGTAGTAATCCCCATCAACCATATCGATTAACCTGGAAAGTAACTAATTTCGAAACTGATGAAGTCTTAAAGGAGACTTCGCATATTGCTCCCATAGGCACTTGGTTCCCCGACCTCTATTTCAACCTAGATAAGATAGTGGGGGTTGATGACATGGAAGGGGGAGAATGGAGAAAACAGGCGAGAAGGGTGTCCATAAGCTGGAATGGGTTCTACGCCTGTCCCGGATTCCAGACAGGACCAATGGGAAAAACCTGCGGAGAAATAACCTCCCTATATTGCAATAGTTGGTCTTGTGTAACCACTAATGATGGAGAATGGAAATGGGCCACAAAACTCTGGTACATAACCATGTCTTATGTCCGGCCCTGTACCAGAACTCGGTATCCGGCCAATTGTAATTTAATCCGCATCAAATTTGAAAATGCAGCAAAGTCCGATTCCCGTTGGACATCAGGATTAATATGGGGCCTATATTTATACCAAAAACCACTGTTTGGACTCCCTATCCAAATTAGACTAGCAGTTAGCCCAG
>NW_012114422.1:5818776-5819078 GCF_000951035.1 Colobus angolensis palliatus
AGTTAGAGGAGTCTCTAACTTCCCTGTCTGAAGTTGTACTGCAAAACCGCCGAGGGCTAGACCTTGTTTTTCTGAAGGAAGGGGGGCTCTGTGCGGCCCTAAAAGAACAGTGTTGCTTTTACGCTGACCATACAGGAGTAGTTAGAGACTCTATGGCAAAACTTAGAGAAAGACTAGATAAATGACAAAAAGAGAGAGAATCTCAAGAAAATTGGTTTGAAAGTTGGTATAACCAGTCCCCTTGGTTTAGCACCTTAGTCTCCACCGTCCTAGGTCCTCTGATCCTGCTCGTGCTCATCCTG
>NW_012114422.1:5819628-5830815 GCF_000951035.1 Colobus angolensis palliatus
TTCACTGACAACTTGTACTGTGTGCCTAGGAAAGCCGCAGACACTCAACTCCAGCCTGTGAAAGCAGCTGTGTGGGTGGCTGTATGCTGCAAAGCCACAGAGACATAGCTTCACAAGGCCATGAGAGCCCACCTCTTGCATCAGCATGACCTGGATGTGAGACATGGAGTGAAAAGAGATCATTTTGGAACTTTAAGATTTGATTCCCCCACTGGGCTTCAGACATGCATGAGGCCTGTAGCCCCTTGTTTTGTCCAATTTCTTTCATTTAGAATGGGTGTATTTACCCAATGCCTTTACTCTCATTGTATCTAGGAAGTAAATAACTTGCTTTTTATTTTACAGGCTCGTAAGTGGAAGGCACTTGCTTTGTCTCAGATGAGACTTTGGACTTGGACTTACGGATTATTGCTGAATTATGTTAAGACTTTGGGGGACTGTTGGAGGGCATGATTGTGTTCTGAAATGTGAGGACATGAGATTTGGGAGGGGCCAGGGGCAGAATGATATGGTTTGCCTCTGTGTCCCCTCCCAAATTTCACCTTAAATTGTAATAATCTCCACATGTCTCCACACAGGGCCAGGTGGAGATAATTAAATCATGGAGGCAGTTTCCCGAATACTGTTCTTGTGCTAGTGAGTAAGTCTCATGAGATCTGACGAGATCTGATAAATGGGAGTTCCCCTGAACAAGCTCTCTTGCCTGCTGCCATGTAAGATGTGACGTCACTCCTCATTCACCTTCTGCCATGACTGTGAGGCCTCCCCAGCCATGGGGACCTGTGAGTCAATTAAACCTCTTTTCTTTATAAATTACCCAGCCTCAGGTATGCCTTTATTAGCAGTGTGAGAACAGACTTGTTCAGCAAGAAAATTTAGGTTACTATGTGATAAAGGCTGTCCAATAAAAGATGGGTATTTTCACCTATTTACTGAATTGTTGATTTGATAATCATGCAGCTCACCATTGAATGATAGATTTGATTCATCTAGGACCAGTTCCAAGCAAATTCAGAAGACACAAATGGATCTGTTGCATTGATGCCTCTCCCTCAGCTCACTTTTATTTTTTCTTTCTGAAATGTTCTCCCTAATGAATTGCTGAAAGCTTCAAGTACTGTTAGTACATAGTTCAACATAATTTGTTTATGCTAGTTGTATATTGACCAAAACCTTCTTAAAATTACCCTCAGTTTCAGGCAATTTTAGATAGGCTTCATCTGGACTCTAGTCCCCTGACATCCTTTTTCTTAGAGGATTTACTTTAACATCATCAACAACAAAAACCTTGTGATTGGAAATGATTTATCAATTTATTTGTAATGTACATCCTTTCCCAGTCTCTTGCCAGAGTTACAATTCAGGAATGTCTTTGTCAAGGCCCTAGAAGTCATCCCTATGAAATAGAATCATCTAAAAAGGCAGTACTTATTTTCTACAGGAAGGTAAGAGCCTAATTTCAATAAGTATCAAAAAGCAAATACATACAGCCTAATCACATTGACTAACATCCTCTAACACTGTCTAGTACTTCTTTTCATTAGCTCACCCCAGCATTTGAAAACAGTACTACCTTTTGTTCCCATAAAGTTGAGTTGAGTTTCTCTACCCTGCTGTGAGTCATAAAATCTTTCTTGCTTGTTAACTCTTCTCATATACATTTTTTCTTTAGTAAGAATGGCTATAGCAGTAAAACGTGACATGAAGGTGGCAGAAGAGAACTCTGGTGAGAGGAAAGAGACACCATGTTGTTCATTTCAAATGAAAGAAAAAATGATCTGAGTGAGTAGTTACATACTGACACCTGTGACAGATAGGGCAATGGAAACTGTCTGCTTGATCAAGATCCTGGGGGAAATTAATATTGTAATATTGAGACAAAGAGATCTGAAAAAGAAGAATGTAGATGAATGGATTAGAGTAAGCACAATATATACAGTTGAGGCAAATTACATTAATACCCACTAAGAAACCATTCATCACAGAGATGACACTCAAAAACCAAAGAGGGTCAATTTGGCCTCTGTGTGCCAGTTTGCCTTTTTCCTTGTTCATTCCCATATCAGTAAAATAGGCCCAAGAGGGGCATATCTATTTTGACAGGGATGGAGACTGTGTACAAGTTCAAGAACTACCGACTTTTTCTCACCAGTGACAATCTGGCTATTATCCCTGATGAATTTCAAAATTGCCAGCAACAAAACCAGGCACTGACCCCTTCGGGCAAATTCTTCTGGATCACTGAAAAAGCCAGACCGAACATTTAGTGACACGAGGCCTGAAAAACAAAAACAAAAGCAAAAAAACTCAGGCTGAACCAGTAAAATGAGGGATGAGGCTCTCTAACAGCCTGAACACAGGATGGTTTCTTGCCCAGCCTTGAGACGTCAGACATTTTATTTGTCTCTCCTTCTCCCAGCTGTTGTGAGTCTTCATACGTGCACCGAGGGTAACAGAATTTGTTGCCCTTCCTGAAGGACCTCAACTTTTTTTGTTTTTCCGAGTAGAAAGAACGAGGCAAGATACTGTGCCTTTCTTACAGCAATGTCACTCTCCTTCCCACTCCTGCACCAGCAAGAGAAGCTTTTTCTGGACATACCCAGCCCTCGATCTTTCTCATGAGAACTCAGTGAGATCTTTGGAGAATAGCCTTCAACTTCGCAGAAATTCCTCTGGGCTTCTATACTCACATACTAGATCACATTTGGCCTTTGGCAATTCAGTAAACATTTTAGCAATTTCTTCTTTCCTGCCTGTCTGAAGACTTTGTCTTCCTCCTGCTGCCAAAGGTTTGCAGTGCTCGTTTTAGGTGCTGACTTCTTTAGCTTTCAGGCTGGTTGATTGTCATATGAACTCAGGTCTCTGCTAGGTTTAGAAAAAGTTATTATTTTATGGATTACCCAGCTGTGTCTAGTTGTCAGGGTGGGAATGACGTACTTTCTGGTTTTCTACATGCTATACAGGAGATGGAAGTGTTTGCCTTCAGCATTTCCTGCAGTGCAGTTCTCCAGGCATCATAATCTCTCTGCTTTTGCCCATCTGTTAATGTCTTCATTTCACATTACCTTTTAAAGCATACATTAACTATGTATTTAAATTGTTGGTTGACAGTTCTTTCTTTTCATTTGGCACATTAAAGATGCTTCTTTACTGTTATTTGAATTGCTTATTTTCTGATGAGGAGTCTCAGGTCAGAATTTAAGATTGTTCCTTTGTATGCATTGTATTTTCATATCAAAATTCTAACAGTTTTTCTTTATATCTTTCTTTTATGAATTTGATTATGATGTGATTTTGTGTGATATTCTTTGGATTTATTTTACTAAGTGTTTTTTGAGCTCCTGGTTTTGGTACATTTTCCTTCAGACCAGGAAACTTTGACGATATTATTTATTCATATATATTTTTATGTGCCCCTCCCTTAGGGAACTACGGGAATATTTATATTGGGTGGCTTGATAAGATACTATAGATTAGTGACAATCTGTTTATATTTTATTTTTTTTCCTTTCTCTCTTTGTGATTCAGTTTAGGTAGGTGCTATTGTTGTCACATAGCTTAGTGATTTTTTTTCCTTCTGCCACCTCTCATGTGATCTAATCTAATTAAGAAAAATTTCACTTAAGACATTTTATTTTTCATTTCTACCTTTCCCATCTGTTTCTCATTCTAGTCTTGTTATATTCATGCATTGTTAAAAATATCGAGCACATTTATATTAGCTATAGCTCCTTAACGTCATTTTTTGTTAGTCCCATCTCTGTCATTTTTTTAAAGTCCTTCTGTCAGTTGTTTATGTTAATTCATAATTTCCTCCTGATTATGAGTAAATTTTTTCTGTTTCATTAATTTATAATATGTATAATTAGATGCAGGCATTGTTGTTAGATTGTTGCAGTTTAGATTTGCTTTTCCTCCTTTAATGTAACTATCAAGTTACTAGCAAATCAGATCCACTGTTAAGGAGCTTGTTTATAAATTTTGTTAGCGAAGTCTGCAGTGGCCTTTACTTGGCTTAATTTACCCTTACTGCTAAAGCATGTTTATTCCTAGTTCTCTACTGACTGCTCCAAACGCTCAACGAGCTCTCTTGATTCTGGCTATATGAACTTAATCTTCTCACACTCTATGTGAGCTCTGGGAATCAGTCATTATTGGCAGCTGTTTGTTTGTTTGCTTGTTTTGAGGGGTGCTGGTGGCATTTATGCATGATCAGAATATTTTAAGTCAAAGAATCCAGAAGATTTATTGTAGTTTAGCTCTTATTCTATAGTTCTCCCTCAAGTCAGATATTATGCCTACAATTTCCAGGTGCTATTTTACATTTCAAACTCCAGTCTCTGTCTCCGAGGCTCTGAGATGGCCATTATCTATTTAGGCTTCTCCTTTCTGATGCATGGATTGAAAAATATCCCCAGGCAAAAAGTCAGGGCAATGTTAATATGCACCTCCAGTTTTGGGGGGCTTTTTTCACTTTCAGGGATCACAGTCATGTCTGCCTGCTGACCAATAACTGTTCAGTTTTCTAATGTTTTAATGCATATGGTAAATCTAGTTTCAGGTACTCTACTACTTTTATAGTTTAGGTAACTGAGGAAAAGAACATGTAAGTATTTCCCCAACATTGATTTGTCAGAAGGTTTTACAAAGGCAAAAGTGTTTTCTGGCATGTTCAGGATCTGGATCTCAGGAAAAGAGGATTTGAAAATCTATGGGATACATTTTCTTAAAACTGAGTCAGGCGAAATGGCACACAATACTTTTATTTAGTTTTCAGTTGTATGAACTTAGACATATGATCAAAAGTAACAATTTGTTTAAAGAGATGAAAAATATATTCTATATCTAGATAGCCATAGGTCTAGGTTGTTCTCTACTATGCAAGAAAGAAGGAAACAAATTTAATCAATAATTCCACAATTAATTATGGCATATTCTAAAATTTATTATATGCATATTAAATTTTACACTAAGATGGTATAAATTACTCCTTAATACAAAATATATTATATATGATAAATTTCAATTAATTTAGTGATGGAAATTTTATTTTGAAAATACATTGGACAGTACATTTTAAAAAATTTTCTAACCCTAAAGAAATTTTATACATTATTGTATTTCAGTTGTGTATCAATGGGCATGGAATTTATAAAGCTGAAAGGTCAATTTTTAAAATTTTTCTATAGTAAGTTTAGATCTTTCTGCCTTGTATTTGTGGGAAGAAAACATTTTCTGACATTCCCCCAGTAGAGTGGAGCTTATTTTTTTCTTTTTACCAGAGCAGGACCCTGTGTACAAACTGGTTTCTTTTTGCTCCTTTATGAGTTAACAGTTGTTGCTTCTGTCCCACTCTCAAAAATAGTGTACATTTGCCAAAGACTGGAAATAGGAAATATAAGGGTTTACTACCCTTCACTCGGTGCCAAAATATCGTTGCTTGTTTTATACCAAAGATTTTGGTCAGGTAAGGAATAAGTATACTCCTAATTCTAAAAGATTTTATGTATGATTGATCTTTTTATTGTTAAAATATTTGCTAGAATCCAGCAGTTATGCTATTTGGGCCTGAGTTTTCACTGTAAAATTATGTTCAAAAGCAAATTCTATTTCTTTAGGAAGGTAAAACTACTCAGATTTATTATTTCTTCTTATTTCAGTTTGATAATCTATGTTTTAGAAGAAACTTGCTTAGATAAATTAAACAATCATATGGCACCAATTAGTTTATATAATCACCCATTATCAGCTTAAATTCTGTAGTACCTCTAGTGCTGTCTGATGTTTATTTTTTTATGCTGGTAATTTTTGTCTCTCTCTCTCTTTTTTTCTTCTTAATAAGTGAAACTAGAATTTTATCAATTTTGTTAGTCTTTTCAAAGAACTAGATTTTCATTTTATAGGTTTTCTCTATTATTTGTTTTCCCCATTAATTTATGTCCACTCTTTTTTTCAATATGTTTTTGCGTTTCCTTTATCTACTTTGGATTTATTTTGGCTTTTTACTTCAGGCTTTCTAAGATGCATGCCTATTTCATCGATGTTTATATGTTTCTTCTTTCCCACCAGAAAGATTTAAAGCTGTACCTATTCTTCTAATAGCTGGTTAATTTTATAGCATAAAAGTCTGAGTTTTGTTTTCATTTACACTGTTAGGCTATTTCCTAATTTCCTCTGTGATTTTTTTCTTTGGTCTATAGTTGACAGCACTGTTCATATCTTCTTTATACTTATTTTTCCTCTCTATTTATTTTATAAATTACTGAGTTAGGGTGAAAAATTCTGTGAACTTTTATTTTTGTACTCTAGGTGCATGAAATTTTGTTTCATATACTTTGAAATCTCTTTTTAAGTATACACTTGTTTAAGATTATTGTATCTCTTTGATTAATCAATTATTTTGTTATACATCCTCTTAATCTGTGATAATACTCACAGTTTTGTAGTCTATTTTTCTGACTTTGGCATAGCCCCACCAATTTTCATAGTGTTTGCATTTTGTTCATGGTTTTACTTTCCAAATGTACTTAATAAAAAAACAAAAACATGTATAGATGGGTTTTGCTTTTATCTGAAAGTCTCTGATTTTTCATAAAAATGCTTATATTTTTATTCTTACAAAGTATTAATAAAATCTATGTAAATCTTAGTCTTAAAGCTTTTTGATTGAAAACTTTACTTCCATCTTATTTAATGTAAGTATATGGATGATTGAACTAACTGCTTTGCTGTTTATTCTTTCTTCTTTTTTCATCTGACTCATTTTTTAATGCTTCAATTCCTTTTGAACAATAAGGCTTAAAATTCACACTGGCTGGCTGCCCATCTCCAGGCTTCCCACAGGGCTGCTTTGGCTGAATGAAGAGAGGGTCTCATGCCTTCCTTTCTACCTGCTGGACAGTCTGTTTCCTTTCACTGTTCCTCTTCAGTTTCAGAGTTTCAGACATCTTCTCTCCCTTTACAGTACAAATAAAATAAAATAAAAGCTTTAATATGCTAAAAATTGTAGATGCTTACCCTACTCCTATATTTCTTCTCTACTTTCAAGCATAATTCCAATTACCTTTCCAGAAATTATACCTGCTTTGTCTACTGGAGACAGTCAGCTGAATCATCTTGCAGAAACATTGAGCTTTAGCACCCAAGGGCCCTGAGACAGCTGTATTCAACGATCTTATTGCATGAAAGAAGGCACTAGCACAGAGAGGGGTAAGACCTGAGTGAAGTCACAGGGTTAGCAGCGTGACTGAGGCTAGTAATGTTGCTCCAAGCTGGATGCTCCCTTTACTCCTCTGCTTCTTGCAGGGGGTGCTCTGGGGGTCATTGTCTTAAATGCTGATTGGACCAGCTGTATCTTAGGTGAATCAGCCTCAAAAGAATTGTTAAGGATAAAATAATTTGCAATTCAGAGGCCCCAAGAGAAAGGTGCTTGTAAGATGATGAAAGAGGCAGATATACACACACACACACACACACACACACACACACATATATATATATATATATATATATATATATATATCTTCTAAGGATTATTATCTCAAGAGCCTCCAACCTCAGGGGAGTTCTGGGGGACATGGACATACACAAAAATATATATGTAAATATATATTATATATATTTATATACTTATGTTTATAAATAAATATATATATATACTGTTTTTATACAAAAATGTTCTCTTTATCCACTCATTGGATGATGGGCACTTAGATTAATTCCATATCTTTCCAATTGTGAGTTGTGCTGTGATAAACATGTGCAGAGATGCATTTTTGATATAGTGACTTTTCCTTTGGGTAGATACTCAGTAGTGGTATTACTGAATAAAATGGTAGATCTAATTTCAGTTCTTTGAGAAATCTACATACTGTTTTCAATAGCGGTTTTAGAGGTTTTATTTTTATTTTTATTTATTTATTTATTTATTTTTTTGAGACGGAGTCTGGCTCTGTCGCCCAGGCTGGAGTGCAGTGGCCAGATCTCAGCTCACTGCAAGCTCTGCCTCCCGGGTTTACGCCATTCTCCTGCCTCAGCCTCCCGAGTAGCTGTGACTATAGGCGCCCGCCACCTCGCCCGGCTAGTTTTTTGTATTTTTTAGTAGAGACGGGGTTTCACTGTGTTAGCCAGGATGGTCTCGATCTCCTGACCTCGTGATCCGCCCGTCTCGGCCTCCCAAAGTGCTAGGATTACAGGCTTGAGCCACCCAGCCTCGGTTTTAGAGGTTTTACTGATTTACATTCCTACCTGTAGTGTAAAAGCATTCCTGTTTTACCACATACACACCAACATCTATTGTTTTCTAACTTTTTAAGAATAGCCATTCTGGGTAGGGTAAGGTGGTATTTCATTGTAATTTTAGTTTGCATTTCCATGATGATTAGTGATGTTGGGCATTTTTTCATGTATTTGTTGGACATTCATATATATTATTTTGAGAAATATCTATTCATGTATTTTGCCCATTCTTTGATAGGATTATCTTTTTTTCCAGATGATTTATTTGAATTCCTTGTGGATTCTGGATATTAGTCCTTTGTCAGATGCATAGTGTATGAATATTCCTATTCTGAAGGTTTTCTGTTTATGCTGATGATTATTCATTTGGCTGTACAGAAACTTTTTAGTTTCATTAATTCCCATTTAATTACTATTGTTTTTTATTACACTTGCTGCTGGAGTCTTACACATAAATTTTTTGTCCAAGCCAATATCCAGAAGATACATTTTCCCAGGTTATCTTCTAGAATTTTTATGGTTTTAGGCCTCAGATTTAAGTCCTTGATTTATCTTGAGTTGATTTTTGTATAAGGTGGAAGAGAGGGATACAGTTCCATTCTTCTATATGTGACTATCCAGTTTTCCCACCATTATTTATTAAATATGATGCAGTTTCCCCAATTTGTTTTTGGATGCTTTGTCAAAGATCAGTTGGTTGTAAATGTTTGGTTTTATTTCAGGGTTCTCCGTTCTGTTCCATTGGCCTGTGTATTTACTTTTATACCAGTACCATGCTGTTTTGGTTACTATAGGCTTGTAGTATAATTTGAAGTCAGGTAATATGATGCCTCCAGATTTGTTCTTTGTGCTTAGCATCATTTTGAGTATTTGGGCTCTTCTTTGGTTCCATATTAATTTTAGGATTGCTTTTTCTAATTCTGTGAAAAATGATGTTGGTATTTTGATAGGAATTGCATTGAATCTATAGATTGCTTTGGTCAGTACAGGCATTTTTACAGTATTGATTCTTCCACTCTTTGAGCATGAAATATATTTCTCTTTGTTTGTCATCTATTATTTCTTTCAGTAGTGCTCTGTAGTTCTCTTTGTAGAGATCTTTCACCTCTTTTGTTAATTATATTTCAATTGTTTTTGTAGTTTTCTAAAGCGGACTGAGTTCTGGATTTGATTCTCAGCTTGGTCAATGCTGGTGTATAGCAATGCTACTGATTTCTGTACATTGATTTTTTATCCTAAGGCTTTACTTCATTCATTTATCAGATACAATAGTGTTTTGGATGAATCTTTAGAGTTTTCTAGGTATAAGATCATATCATTGGCAAACAGAGATAGTTTGATTTCTTCTTTTCCAATTGGGATGCACTTTATTTCTTTCTCCTGCCTGATTGTTCTAGCCAGGACTTGCAGTACTACTTTGAATAGAAATGGTTAAAATGGGCGTCTCTGTCTATTTCTAATTCTTAGAAAAAAATGTTTCAACTTTTTCCCATTCAGCATGATGTTGGCTGTGGATCTGTAATATACGGCTTTTATTACTTTCATGTATGTTCCTTCTATGGCTAGTTTGTTTAGATTTTATATCATAAATTATGCTGGATTTTATTCCATGCTTTTTCTGGATCTACTGAGATGACAATATGGTTTTCGTTTTTAATTCTGTTTATGTGATGAATAACATGATTGACTTGTATATGCATATATTGAGCCATCCCTATATCACTGGAATGAAACCCATTTGATCATGGTGATTTTTTTTCAGATACTGTTGAATTCAGTTTGCTAGGACTTCGTTGAGAAGTTTTGCATTTATATTCATCAGATTATTGGTCTGCAGTTTTTTGTCGCTACGTCCTTTGTTGGCTTTGGTATCAGGGTGATTGATAATGGCATCATAGAATGTGTTAAGAAGGATTTTTGAAATCTTTTTAATCTTTTGGAATAGTTTTAGTGGAATTTATACCAATTCTTCTTTGAATGCCTGAAATAAATCAAATGAATTCATCTGTTCCTGGGCTTTTGTTGTTGTTGTTGTTGTTGGATTTCTTTATTTTATTACTGACTCAATCTCACTGCTTGTTATTGGTCTGTTTGGAATTTCTATTTTTTCTGATTTAAGCTGAGGGTTGGGGAAAATGTTGCATGTTTTCAGTGATTTATGAATAATTTTCCTCTAGTCTTTCTAGCTTGTGTGCATAGAGGGGTTCATATCAGTCTGGAATGATATTTTTTATTTCTGTGATGTCATTTGTGATCTTCCTTTCTGATTGAGCTTATTTTAATTTTCTCTCTCTTTTTTTTTAATCTAGGTAGTGGTCTATCAATATTGTTTATCTTTTCAAATAATCTGTGGTATATTCATTGATCTTTTGTACTTTTTTGTTTCAATTTCATTTAGTCTTGCTCTGATTTTTGTATTTATTTTCTTCTGATAGTTGGGGGTTTGGTTTGTCCTTGTTTCTCTAGTTCCTTGTGGTGTGGTATGATGTTAGGATGTGAATTTCTGATAATTCAGATTTTTCTGATGTAGACATTTAGCACTATAAACTTTCCTCTTAGCATTGTGCTGTATCCCACAGATTCTGATAAATTTTGTCACCGTTTCATTCATTTCAACATTTTTAATTTTCATCTTGATTTCTTCATTAATCCTGAAATCATTCAGGAGTAGATCATTTAATTTCCATGTATTTGAATAGTTTTGAGAATTCTTTCTGATTTATTTCTAGTTTTATTTTGCTGTGGCCTAAGAAGATATTTAATACGATTTCTATTTTCTTAAATTTATTGATACTTTATTTTGTGGCTTCTCATATGGTCTATCTTGGAGAATGTTCCTTGTGCTAATGCAGTTTTTGGGTAGAATGCTCTGTAAATATCTGTTCAGTCCATTTGTTCTAGAGTACTGGTTAAATTCACCCTTCCTTCCTTCCTTCCTTCCTCCCTCCC
>NW_012114422.1:5831300-5859926 GCF_000951035.1 Colobus angolensis palliatus
TTCTTTCCTTTCTTTCTTTCTTTCTGACAGAGTTCTGCTTGTTTCCCAGGCTGGAGAGCAATACTGTGATCTCAGCTCACCACAACCTCTGCCTCATGGGTTTCAGCGATTCTCCTGCCTCAGCCTCCTGAGTAGCTGGGATTACAGACGTGTGAGGCGTGTGCCACCATGCCTGGCTAATTTTGTATTTTTAGTACAGACAGGGTTTCTCTATGTTGGTCAGGCTTGTCTTGAACTGTTGACCTCAAGTGGTCCGCCCACCTCAGCCTCCCAAAGTGCTGGGATTACAGTCATAAGCCACCATGCCCGGTCTAAATCCAGTATTTCTTCGTTGACTTTCTGCCTCTATGATCTTTCTAGTGCTGTCAGTGGAGTGCTGAAATCCCCCACTCTTATTGTGCTGCTATCTCTTTTCCTATGCACAGTAGTAATTACTTTATGAATCTGGAACTTCAGAGTTAAGTGCATATATATGCATAATTATTACGTCCTTTTGTTGAATTGATCCTTCTATCATTATGTAATGGCCTTCTTTGTCTTTTTTTTTTTTTTTTTTTTTTACTGTTGTTGCTTTAAAGTCTGTTTTATCCAATATAAGACCAGCTACTCCTGCTCACTTTCAGTTTCCATTTGTGTGAAATATCTTTTTCCACCCCTTTACCTTGAGTCTATAGGAATCCTTACATGTTAGTTTTGTCTTATGAAGACAGCAGCTATTTGATTTGTGAATTTTTAAATTCATTCTTCCAATCTGTATATTTAAGGTGGATCATTTAGACAATTTACATTCAATGTTAATATTGAGATGTGAGATACTGTTCCAGTCATCATGTCGATTGTGAACTAGTGACTTTGTTTTCTTCATTGTGTTGTTGTTTTATAAGTGTTGTGATTTTATGCTTTCAGGAGTTTCTATTCTGGTGTGTATTAACCTTGTATTTCAAGATTTAGAACACCTTTTAGTATTTCTTGTAGGATTGATCTAGTATTAAAAATTTTACTCCACATTTGCTTGTCTGACAAAGACTTTATTTCTCCTTCATTTATGGAACTTAGTTTTGCTGGATACAGAATTCTTGGAGGATTGTTACTCCATTTAAGGAGACAAAAGATAAGACCTCAAGCCCTTCTGGACTGTAAAGTTTCTACAGAGAGGTCTCCTGCTAGACTGGTAGTTTTTCCTTTATAGGTTATCTGATTATTTTTTTTTCCTCCCTGCTTCTAGAATTATTTTCTTCCCATTGACTTTAGATAGCCTGATGACCATAAGCCTTGGTGATGTTCCTTTTGCAGTGAGTCCCCCAGAAGTTCTTTGAGCTTATTGTATTTGGATATTTAAATCTGTAGCAAGGCAAGGTATGTTTTCCTTAATTAGTCTCTCAAATAGATTTTCCAACTTTTTACTTTTTCTTCTCTCTCAGGAGCACCTGTATTTCTTAGGTTTGGCTATTTTATTTAACCCCATGTTTCTTGGAGACAGTTCATTTATTTAAATCCATTTTTTGTTTATTTTGTCTGATTGGCTTAATTCAAAAGACACAACAATGAAAGTCTTTCTTCTACCTGGTCTATTCCATTGCTTGAGCTTTCCACTGCATTTTGTATTTCCCTCAATGTGTCTTCACATTTTCAGAAATTCTGGTAGGTTTTTCTTTAAAATATCTATCTGTTTAGAAATGTTCTTACTCATATCATGATTTTTTAAAATTTGTTTATGTTCGCTTTCACCTTTATCTTGTATTTATTTGAGTAATTTAATAATCAACCCTTTGCATTATTTAGCTGATGTTTCTACAGTTTCATTTGGATACACTAATAGATAGATAGTTTGATATTTTAGGGGATGTTTTAGACCCTGTTTCTCATATTGCCAGAATTATTTTTCCGGCTCCTTCTCACGTGGACAGACTATCCTTCTAATGATGTTTGAACTCATTTTTGATTGAACTAGGTTGGCTTTTTAATTTTTTTTTTCCCTTAAGGATGTGACTTTAATGTTATAGTTTATTGTCACCTAGCTGCAGCTCCGTGTGCTTTCAGTGGTGCAGACTCGGTATGAATCCCTTGGTTATAGAGAATCTTTGTGCAATGGCTTTCTCAGATGGTTGTGGTGGTGATGTGCTGGGTGTGTGAGCAGGTTCACTGTCTCCTGTAGGGAGTTTTTAGTCTGGTTCACAATTTAGGCTGCAGCCTGCTGCTTCTTTCAAAAGATCTGTGATTTCTTTCAGTTTTTCTGTTAAGTTACTTTGTTGCTTCTGAAAAGAAACTGCTTTTCTTGTGGCTACTGAAAATGAATTCCTCCTCTTCCCTTGAAAGCAAAGTAGTCCTATGACCAGCAGCTCTCACTTGGAGAAGACCACACAGCTCCAGCAGGACAGTCTTTTGTCTCTTGATCTCCCCTCAAATGTGATGACACACACTAACCCCGGCCATCTCTTGAAACATGTCCTCAAGCATTCAGCACAGTGGTGAGTCAAGACAGGCTGCCCAATCAAATTGCTGGTGCTGGATGTCCCTTAGGGATTGAAGGCTGAAGGGAGGATTGAAACTGGAGGCCTGGGAACTCCCAGTCAAGTAACCTGAGTAACAGTTTCATCTTCTGAAAAAGGTCTTTATCTTGATTCTAGGTTTTATATGTTTATCTTAAACATTTATATTCCTCAAAGATCCTCTAAACTAACTACAAGCTCCTCCACATCATCAAGACAAACATAATTCTAACTCTCAAAAGGTAAGTATAGTAAGTATCATGGTAGTGGAATTAAAATATATAATTGCTACATTTTAAGTTATTAAGTTATAAGGTCAAATTTCAGAAAGAGGAAGAGTAGAAATGGAATTGCTTGGGAATGTTTAATTAGTTATATTACATTTCTTAACCAAAAATAAATAAAACAACATATTTTAACCATTTCTAATTGCTTTCACTTTTTAAATGGTTTTAATCTATCATCTACTTTTTAATATCTATAACCATTAACACAATAATTTTCAGATTTTCAAAATGACAAATGCTAGTATTTTTATCAGAAAGTTTTAGGATGTTCCAGATTGACCAAATATGTTGTTTTTTCCCTTGCTAATGTAGAAAGCTAAGTCTTTAAGTTGCCTTAAGTCACATATGACACTTCCATATTGTAATATGCATGTTGTTAATGTCCTGGGGATAGAAATGATATGTCTAGTTCTGAATTTCAGCAATTTTTATATTCCAGAGTTATAAAAATTAGTCTAAACCATTGTAAAGATTATATGTTTCCTAAGAAAATGAAATATGCACTTAAAATTTAAAAACAAAGTCTTATGGCACTAAATATACTTTTCCTAAATCTCTTAACTTTATAGGGAAATTTATTTCACTAATCCTTTTTTTATGTTCTTCTAGCAGTTGTTTCTAAAACACTAAGTTATAAGTTCATATAACTATTTTAACTTAGATACTATAAGTTATTGAAAAGTCTCTATATATTTATATGATAAATGTATGCAGGTGTATACAGATTATACAAAATATTATCTCAATTTTATAAGGCAACAAACATCATAAGTGTTGTGCAAAAGATTTAAACAGACACTTCACAAAAGAAAATATAGAAAAGTCGAATAAACTAAATAAAAATTCTCAAAATTATTGGTCATTGGGCAATGCAAATTTAAACTACGATGAGATATCACTACACATCTTTCAGATAAGAAAAATTTTAAATATCTGATAATTCCAAGTGTTAGCAAAGATGAGAAACAACTAGAATTCTCATAGTTGGTAGAAAAAAATAACTATTCGAGAAACACTTATTTTATAATATTAACATAGACTTTGCATATAATTCAACAATTCCACATCTAGGCATTTACAAGTAAGAAATAAAAGCAAATGTCCACACAATGTCTTGCACACAGATATGTAGTATTTATATTCTTAAAGCAGAAACTGAAAAAGAACTATGTTTATCAGTATACGAATGGATAACCAAATGATGGCATATTCATACAATGAAACACTACACAACAGTAAAAAAAATTCTGAAACAAAATAATATAGAGGATTCTTTAAACACTGTTGAGTAAAAAAGTCAGACACAAAAATGCATTCCACTTGGCTCCCTTTTATATGAAAATCTGGAAAGACAAATCTATTACTGAGACAGAATGGATATTAGTGGTTGCCTGGGAACAAGGAAGTAGAGGATTTATTGGTATATGGCATAAAGGGAGTTCGAGGGTAATTAAAGATTTTTATATCTTATTGTGATGGTTGTATAGATGTATGCCTTTTTCAGAACTCATTATTTGTTGACAAAACTAAATTGCATTCATTGACCCATATGTAACAGGTGTTTATAAAAATTATTTTTGTTCTATTAACAAATATTTAAAAATTATTCAAATGAGGCTTTATTTATTTGTATGTTTAATGTATTAGCAGAGCAATTGCTGGGTGGAAAAAGGTTCCAATTAACTAGTGTCATCTTTCAAGAGATAAGGATTTTTTTCTCTACATGTAAGGCTATATATAATAATTTACTATAAATACATTTATCACTTTTATACAAAACCTAGGCATTCAAACAGAAACAAATTATACATCCCCAAGAAATAAAACAGCTAATATGTGATTTTGTTAGTTAGGTTAAATGGTTATACAGAAAAATAGCTCCTCCAAAACATGAATATCATTTATATTACCAACAATTGTGCTTTTTGTAAAAATTTTAGTAACTTAAATAAGGAATATTTTTCTGTCATATTAAATTAACAATATTTAAATTGACATATTATGTTAAATAAACAATTATTCATTAAAAAGGAAATACAGTACTTCCTGGCTGGTCGCCAAGATTAAAATTTGTAGTCACGTCATTGAATTCAAATTGCAGATTTAGATTTTTGACTCTGAGCAGAGATCTGAGATTAAATAATACTGAAGACCCAATAATATCTTCATATGAGAATAACAACTAATCTTAAATAATAAGCACCTACACAATATTCACAATTAATTTAGAAGTTACGGGGGCATGTCCTACTGGTTGTCCCTACCACCTGGGTTTAATATCCATCCTGCACTAAATGAGTTGCATGGTCAACAGACTAAACCAATCTAAGCCTTGAGAGATATAATGATAGTACTGTCATGCAGGATGATTATTAAAATGAATGACATAATTAATACAAAGCACTTGGGTCACAATTAAGCATCAAAAGTACTATACAAATATTAAATATTCATATAGGCTTCATTTCTAAAATAGCTTCTCAAAAGTAATGCTAAATATTGTTAAAGTTAAACAAATGACAAACCTCTTCTTTACAGCTATATTTCATATTTTTAAAAAGCTAAATTATTTTTTATTACAAAACAGGCAAATTAATATTTGTATAGATAGTTGTAAATATAAAATTTCAAAATATCTCGTGAAATTATTATTCATGAAGGAATTAACCAATAGTGTACATATAATTAAGAATATAAGTATAAATAAAGTATAAATGTATCTAAAATGTCTTCTTGGGTGACCAAAGAGTAAAAATTTAAACCAAATTCTCTTGAAACACATTGTATAGACAATCAAGTATGCTGTGAATAATATAGTCACCCAATATCTTTTCTTAGATTTGAATTCAATCATAATAACTCTGATGTAAATAATTAAAATATTTGCTTTTGGTTCAAAATCTATTTTATATTGCATCTTATTTCATACATGGTGTTAGTGTACAAAAAATCATAAATGAAAGTTTACTTTATTAAATGCCATTTTAAAATCCATTGCTATCTCAATCCATGTTCACTATAAAACAGAACCTTAGACTAAGTAATAATCCTCATTACCTTTGGGAGGTCACATTCCAATGCAGGTAGAATGATGCAAAGGAAAGTGAGGCAAAGAGGAATGTGAGTAAAGGCAAAAAGGATGCTTTAACAAACTGGCCACTGTCCCTTAATGAGTTAAGAACACTCACATCTGATATTCGGCAACTGCAAATATTCATCCAGACAGGGTTATCAGATGGAAGAAGCAAGAGAAAATTGATTTGCCAGTCTCTTCTTGGCTCCTGTACTCCATGGTCAGAGTTTGTCTCATGGAAAGATAACTGTGCTATGCATCTGAGATGCCCAACATGGCCCCTTCAGTAATCGCTGGAGAAATCATAATGCCTACACACTGTTTTGCTGCTTCACCCAAATCTGGAAGAAGTGAGAGGAAGTAGAGACTCTGGGTATGTGACTGATGAATCACAAATGACAAAACTCTCGGGACACAAATTTAAGAGGTGAGTCAGAGGTCTTACATGATAAACTTACTCTAGCATTTCAGTCTTCCTAAGTCTTCTTTTGAGAAGTGCCTGTTCATATCTTTGCCCACTTTTTGATGAGGCTGTCTTTTTCTTGTAAATTTGTTTACGTTCTTTTTAGATTCTGGATATTAGCCCTTAGTCAGATGGATAGATTGCAAAAATTTTCTCCCATTCTGTAGGTTGCCTGTTCACTCTGATGATGACAAACCCACAGCCAATATCATACTGAATCAGCAAAAGCTGGAGGCAGTCCCTTTGAAAACCGACACAAGACAAGGTTGCTCTCTCTCATCACTCCTATTCAACATAGTATTGGAAGTTCTGGCCAGGGCTATCAGGTAAGTGAAAGAAATAAAGGGTATTCAAATAGGAAGAGAGGAAGTCAAATTGTCTCTGTTTGCAGATGACATGATTATATATTTAGAAAACCCCATCATCCCAGCCCCAAATCTCTTTAAGCTGATAAGCAACTTCAGCAGTCTCAGGATACAAAATCAATGTGCAAAAATCACAAGCATTTCTATACACCAATAATAGACAGAGATACAAATCATGAGTGAACTCCCATTCACAATTGCTACAAAGAGAATAAAATACCTAGGAATATAATTTATAAGGTATATGAAGGACCTCTTCAAGGAGAACTATAAACTACTGCTCAAAGAAATAAGGAAGACACAAACAAATGGAAAAACATTCCATGCTCATGGATAGGAACAATCAATATCATGAAAATGGCCATACTGCCCAATGTAATTTATAGATTCAATGCTATCCCCATCAAGAAACCATTGACTGTCTTCACAGAATTAGAAAAAAAAAACTACTTTAAATCTCATATAGAACCAAAAAAGAGTCTGAATATCCAGGACAATCCTAAACAGAAAGAACAAAGCTGGAGGCATCACACTTACTGACTTCAAACTATACTACAAGGCTACAGTCACCAAAACAGCATGGTACTGGTACCAAAACAGATACATAGACCAATGTAACAGAACAGAGGCCTCAGAAATAACACCACACATCTAAAACCATCTGATCTTCGACAAACCTGACAAAAACAAGCAATGGAGAAAGGATTCCCTATTTAATAAATGGTATTGGGAAAACTGGCTTGCCATATGCAGAAAACTGAAACTGAACCCCTTCCTTACACCTTATACAAATTTTACATTGTATGCTTAAAATCCTTTCACACACAAAAATGCCCAGATTTTTCTGTTAAAATAGTTTGACAAAACCATGCAATTATTGTGCAACTATGGGTCTTACTTTGTATCTCACTCTTTGAGGTCCCTGAAGAATTAATACTTGTTATATATATCAAAGCAATGACTGATGCTAGTCATTTTAAGGCAGGTCATCAGTCCCTGTTGAGACAACTAAGCTAAATATTAACAATTGTTTCCACAATCCTTAGTGCATGGGAACCTCACAAATGAAACTAAATTCTTCTGCACAAAAAGGACAAACATCACCTACTCTTCCATTTCTTTGGACAAAGGTTGTCAACGTGGTTTCAATTCTGGGAGCAGATGCAACCATCCACCGTGCTGAAAATAGAGAAAAAAATTTTTGTTGTATAGTACTAATATATACTATTCTAGAAAAAGCAAATTTTTTTTCCTGTAAAATTAGGGTGCTAATAATGATGGTAAGAAAAACTTCAGTTAAAACCGTGACATGTCTAGATGATTTGTGTGTTATAAAAACCAGAAAGTATGAAATTTTTTAAAGTAATGTAGCTCAAATGATCTCTTTTGTATAATACACTTCCACTGTTTAAACAAGGATCCTATAATTCTTTTTGCCTAGACAGCTGTTCAAAGGCTATTAATTTATATTACAAAATGAAATATAACAGTGTGATTGGGTTGGTGGTACTACAGAGGCATTTTTAGAATTCTTAAAATAATGCACAGTAAATTTCACAAGTTGTATTTCCAGTATGATTCTATCAAGTTAAATGACCTTGGAGTAGACTATTAAGGGCAAGGATACTTCTCTTATAATCGACTTCAGTTATTAAAGCCATCCAGAATTTTTTCTTATATTGAGAAAAATTTATCCTCTACCTCCTGATGGCTAAAACAAAGGGTTTGGGCTATTTGTTTCAAATCTTGTATATAACTCTATTACAGAGATATTATGCATTTTAAGAACATATAAATCCAGTCTAGTCTGATGTACCTGGCTATTACCAGAATTTGTGAAAATGCCACTTATTTAAAAATTATTTCTTAAGACTGCTCATGTATAGAAAGTTTCTGAATATATTCAGACTTCCATTGCAGTAAGAAAAAGTATGATAAAAGGATATGAAACACTTTTAATAAAAATTAAATATTACCAAATGTATTACAATACTGATTATAATAACTCTAAGTAATTTTTTATTTGCTTGTTTAAAAAATTAATGTATCTCTATTCATTGACAAGTATGCTACCAAATCCTGAGGATTTGTTCCCGATATTCCAAGCAATGAATGGGCACAATATCTCAAGCGTTTACCGGGACATGTTCTAGCAATTTAAATACATTGTAATGTATTAATAATATAGGTTTTTTAAATCAATCTGTAAGCATCAATTAAAGTTTTATAATGGCCAAAAATTTAATTGCAGTCACACACATATTGCCTAACATTTCAGTCAACGGTGGACCACATATATAATGGTAGTCTCATAAGGTTATAACAGAGCTGAATGATGTCATAGCCCTCATAATATCACAGTGCAACACGTTATTTATATGTCTGTGGTGATGCTGGTATAAACAAAACAACTGTGCTGTCAGTCATATAAAAGTATAGGACACTGGGAAGCCAAGGCAGTGGATTACAAGGTCAGGAGTTTGAGAGCAGCCTGTCCAATATGGTGAAACCACGTCTCTACTAAAAAGTACAAAAAAAAATTAGCTGGATGTGGTGATCCATGCCTGTAGTACCAGCTACTCAGGAGGCTGAGACAGAAGAATCGCTTGAACCCGGGAGGTGGAGGTGCAGAGATCGCCCCACAGCACTCCAGCCCAGGCAACAGAGTGAGACTCCATCTCAAAAAATAAACAAATACAATAAATAAATAAATAAGGACATACCATTTTGCACAGTATGTAATATTTAATAAAGACAGTAAACGACTATGTTACTTGTTTATGTATTTACCAGACTATACTCTTTATCATTATTTTAGTGTGTACTCCTTTTACTTATGAAAGATGTTAACTGTAAAACAGCCTCAGTCAATCCTTGAGGAGGTATTCCAGAAGAAGGCATTGTCATCATAGGCGATGACAGCTCCATGCGTGTTATTGCCCCTGAAGATCTTCCAGTGAGACAAGATGTGGAAGTGGAGGACAGTGATGTTGATGATCGTGACCCTTGTTTGTCTTGGACTAATAATGTGTGTGTTCGTGTTTTAGATTTTAACAGAAAAGTTTAAGAAGTAAAATAAATAAATAAATTGTTAAAATAAGAATACAAAGTAAGAAAATATATTCTACAGCTATTCAATGTGTTTGGGTTTTAAGCTAAGTGTTATAAAAAGAGTCAAAAAGTTAATTTAGAAAAGATTTTTAAACATAGCATTTCAATATCTTTTGACCATTATGGTATGAATAAAAGTTGGTTGAATCTAGAAAGCAACACAAATTATTGCATCAATACTATGTATCTAGAAATACATAAAATAAAATGAAAATGATTAGTGAAGGAATTCATCTTAAAAGTCAATTAACTTACTGAAATTTAAGGATAAATGTTATTAACCGATTGTAAATAGGGGTGTTTTCCTAACTGTGATTAAGAAAAGGGGTTGGCATACCTGTCAGTCAAGATGTTGTCTTTCTTCAGTGTCAACATGTATGTGTCCTGTGAAACATTTTTATATTATTCTGAATGCTCGAACTGATCAGTTTTACATCTATGCTTTCTTATTAAATTGATTTTCTTCACCAGATGCTGTTTCATGCTGTCCACCTCTAATGCCATTCTTAAATTGTGTATATTTTTAAGATATTTCTCAAGGTCTGTTCCCATCAGAAGATGAAGTTGATAAGTCATATGGAATTTGAATTACACATGTTCCACTTTAAGTAAAGAAGTTAAGCTCTCCATCTTACAAGGCTGTGGATAAGAAAGGTTTTTAACTTTATTTTTTTATCAACACCTAAGAAAAAATTTAATATTTATTCTTCTGGATAGAGAAGGAAAAAATATGTATTTCTAGAGTTTTCCTCAGACACATATCTGCTACCAGGCTACATCACATCTTTCAGAATTTGAATTGGATAAGCTTTCTGGCCACTGTTTTTAAAATAAAAAGCTCTAGACCCTCTTACTTCCATATATAATTACTGCACAAAATATTTTAGTGTTCTCTTTCAAATTATACCTGTTGCACTTATTAGTTTTATATAAAAGCAAATAGTGACTAAGTAGATGCAAAAGAAAAGTTATTAACACGTTATTAGAAGCTCAGAATTTTAAGGGGTAGCCAGAGGAGCTAATTTAGAAACAATAGAAACTAAAGAAGTTCTTAAAATTAAGAAGAGAAACAATAACTGTATTATTAGGATTACAGACTTCATACCCTCGCTCTGTTCTTCATTCACTCAGATACAAAGTCCATTTTTTTTTATAACATGAATGGTGATCACTATGTCAGTATCATTGGTGGTACATGATTTATACATCACAATATCATTAAGTATTTTCTTTAAGAGAAATAATGTGATGAGGACATTTTAGATTGAAGAATAAGCACACACAAAGCATTAAAAGTTCTGAAAATGTGTGTAATAGTCAGTAAACTGTAAGTAATTTCTCATTCTAGAAATGTAGGGTGTGCTAGGTTGAGGAGACACAACAATGGTTTCAAGGGAGATGACCAGGCAGATGTTTGTATGTCAAGCTTAACTGTGAACTTTATTTACTAGGCAATAGTGATCTATTGTAATGTTTCAAATAGGTAAATATGTGTTGTATTTATCTTTAGAAAGATTATTTTGGCATGGTTTAAATGATGAACGAAAAGATTGTGAATTTAGAGGCAGAACATCAGCAAGGCTACACTCCCAACAGAACCAATAGAGGAGATAATAACTTGAACTAAGGCAATTATCAGTGTGGATATGAAGGAGAAAACTATCCCAGAAGTTGTTAAGGAGATATAATTCTAAGTACTACAACAGCAGTTAAAAGCCTGGGATAAGATAAAGGAAAAAGTCAGAAATAACACTTACAGTTCTGGTTTTAGTGATTGCATAGATACATCAGCAATCCAAATATTCCTGTGTCTTCTTATTTCTCTCTCTCTCTCTCTCTCTCTCTCTCCCTCCCCCTCATCTCTCTCTCTCTCTTTAAGTTACCTGAGAGAGATTTGCTAACCAACTTTAATTCTGAAGTTTCCTCTCTTATGTGAATATCTTAAAATTCAAAATACCTTTACCAATCCTTTAACTAAACAGTAAAGAATCTCATATTTTTACATAATTGTTTCATCAGTGAAGAGTTTATAGATATAATTTGTTCTTCATTTACAATTTCATCATGAAGAGCTTAGAGATAGAATTTATTCTTCTGGCAAATGCTTTTTATGCCTTATAAAATTAAGTGCTATGGGACTGTAACTATGTATGAAATAGTGAGGTATCAGCATAGATATTGCTCATCAGAAAAGGAAAAATGCAAAGAGAGAGGTTAGGGTCAAAAATCTGGTATGGAAAAGCATTCTAAGTACATTGCTGAAACAAATGAGCTATTTTCGTAATGGCATATACTATACTAAATCTACGTAGCTAGAATAAAATATTTCAGGATAATACAAGAGAAAAAATGCACTGTTTAGGATGTTTCAAATTCTGTAGAGTTGACAATAAATTATTGAAAGATCTGAAGTAATGATCACAATCTTGATGGAAATAATGAGACATGATCCACAAGAAAAGTCAGTGGTAAAGTCAGCAGGGATCTACCAATTCAAAGTTGAGTTTCACTTTCTCTAGTACGTATGAGATGCTCTAGGTCTTATTTTTTGTGGTTACTATGATATTTCTTAATTCTCTGAGGCTATAATCAACACCATAGGCAGAAAATTACAAATATTGTGATTGGGCAAACCAAACATTTTGTCTATTATTCTTTTTCAGTGTCTTATGTATTACTTATGAGACTTTTGAGACCAAGTCCTAATATATGTAATTTCTAGAACTATTTAAACTAATCTACATAATTCCCACTGGCCTGCTAATCAGAAAGTACTGCGCTAGAACCAAAACTTCCAGATCTAATATCCAAAGGATATGAAATAAATAACAAACATTTAAATTCATCCCACATATTCTGTTTCCTGGTATTTACTGAGGAAGCATTTACAGTTTATGAAATAGAAATATTTAGGCATCTTGGATACTTTTGAAGTATGGATTTATCAGGTGCACTCTCTTCCTTAAAATCATAACAGACACTTTCTTTGCAAATATTACATGTAAGTTTACTAAGTAACAAGTCCTGTGCTAAGTAGTTGATTCACTCACAAGCTCCCTTTTTCAAGTGACCTAAATGTAAGAGTTAAAGAAAGAGGAAAGAAACACGAAAAGCAGCTCAGCAGTCAAAGACAGGTTTAGTTTGGAGAATAAACCTGAGAGGGGCTTCAGGCTGAGTTAGGTCAGGGGTACTCTATCGTACAGACAAGAGTATTTAAGGGTTCAGGGCAGGAGAGTTTATCACAGGCTCAGAATGTTTCTGTCTCTTTGTCTTGCTTACCTGGGAGGGAGAGTTTGGTGTGTGTTCCCATATATCTTCCTGCAGCTGTAGGTATAACCCCCAAGTCTGCTTTTAGCTTCCTTATCTTAGTGCTCCTAAAGGGAAAGGGACGTGCTTATTAGGGCCCACCATTTTACTGGGGCCCATTGTGTGAGTGTGAAGTTTGGTGGTTACCCAAGAGACTTTCCCTGATGCCCTTGTATCCAAGCTGTCTTGTCTGTATTTTACTGTCTGCTCTCTCTGGTTGCTTGTTGTTAGAAGAGAAGTGATTTCCTTGGAATGCATGAGGTTAGAAAGGGAGCTGGAACTTAAAGTGGCAGTGTTTGTCCAAGATGGCAGTGTTCTATCACTATACAGATAAGCAAATGATAGCTTTGACATGTTTAAACTTGTCCAAAGTCACATGTATTGTTAAGTAGCAGAAATTTGAGGTCATTAATTTATCTTTAAAGGTCACCTATTTAGTCAAAATATATTTTGTTTTAAGTGCAACTCTATATAAGTACCTCTGCAAGGCAGCAGACCTCAATTCTTATTTTGTGGCAAGAAGTCCTTTCTGACCATTGAAGAACACTCCTTTATTTAGAGGCTTAATTGTCTTGTTCAGGATCTGCAGAATGCTAAAGAGTACTCATTTGAAAATAGGTTTGAAGTATCCTAAGAAAGTCTGTTTTTAGTGTTGTAAATACATGCTAAAGATCAAAATAACACCCTTAGAATCATTATGACAACAGAAATAATACATACGATTAAGTGTTCCACAAATAATTTTGCATAAGCACCTTGCTCAAACCATGCAATTATTCCATGAAGCAAATGTTATTTTTCCTCTATTATACCTAAAGATATTTTTGTAAAGTTGCTATTATAATTATGGAAGTTTAATGGCTGAAAGACGTCATAGTACTTTTAGCCAAGGTAGAGAGAACTTTCTTTTTCTACAAGTTACTGAGTTGAGATTTGTTTAATATTCTTCATTTCATAATCTGAATTTATTTGTCAGTTAATACTAAAATTGCATAATCTCTGAAAACAAAATTTAGTTTCTTTATTCAAGGGATGAATATCTTTTTTCTTTATAAATTGAGCTTTTTAAATTTTGTTAACATTGTGTTATATGAACCATTCATTATTTGGCTGGGAGACTTTTTTTTCTGCTCTGCTTAGGATTTTGGATACTTCTTTCTATTCAGTGAATCAGTGACTTAAGTCATTTGGGCTTGTGCACATGTGTTTGCATTTGTGCTTTATAATAAACCTTAAGGGTTATAAGCACTGGTGCATAAAACAATATCATACTTTGTATTTTAAATGATTTTTCTACAGAAAATAATCAGTCATAAAACAAAAACAAAGGATAACATATAAAATTCAATTATTTTTCTTGAAGCTATATGATGAGAAACTTGAATTTGAATGAATTTATTAAAAAAAAAAAAAACGTCAATTTCTCCTCAATTTATTTTGAGGAATCTTGAAGTACATCAGCTTTAGAGAGTTTTGTCATATAGAAAAAATATTTGAATCAGTATTCTCCTAATATTTGGAAAAATGTATTTTTATTAAAAGCTGTATTCTGTATCCCTCAAAAAAAATGACAAAAGTGTTTCAAGTGAATGAGGATATTAATATGTCTGTTTCATAAAATCATATCAACTCAATTTTAGAGACCCTTTATAAAAATAGTTAAAAAGTTTCAATAAAATCAATGGTTTTTCAATGGTCTATTTCAACTGTAATCAAATTTCTACCTATTACAAGGCAACTTAGAAATCCTTATGCACAGATTGTTAAAATTTAATAGTTAAGACATAATATAGCACTTTATTGGGAGTATGAAATCTAGAAAATAGTTATTTTATTGTAAATTGTCTCTGTAACAAATAAGGGAAGTGAAAATTCTCACATAATTTGATAATTAATGACAATATAGTGAATTGTCAAGCAAATCCAATTGAATATAACAGGTTAAGTGACAGACTCACTATACCTCAAAATTTTGTTTTCATAAGGAAATTTTCTAAGAAATAAAATAAAGTCGACATTTGTTGACTTTATATTGTTGACTTTATTTATAAAATAAAGTTGATATTTGTTAATGACAAAATATCACTGGCCTTTGTTGTTTGTCACTTAGGAAAGAGCCATTTAGGAAAGAGCCATTTAATTTGATAAATGAATTCTTAATATGAATGCTTATGCAGACTCTTTTAAAATTATATATCTTACTAGAAGTAAGATACTTTCATAAAAACGAATGGTTCCTTCATTCAAGTATGAAAAAAATCACAATTATCTAAATGAGTTTAATTTGTTGGAGAAGGAGGATAGTATTTCCTAATTACTTTTCTTTTACCAAAAAAAAAAATTATATTACTCCTCAAATATTTTCTATTTTGTTCTCTAAATGATCTTGCATTTTAACTCTATCTAGCAGTGTAAGAATTGAATTAGTAAAATTTTATTTTTATTTAAAAATATATAAATATGGATTTATATAAGAGAATTACATAGAAGGAAAATAGTATAATATAGTATAATTATAGCATAATTACATAGTATCTAGTATATAAATATACTATATCTGAATTACTTGTCACTGAATTTAAAAAGGGTTAGAGAAAAGTCTACCAGCAAAAGTTATCAACTTCTATTCTGGGGATGGTAGGAATGTGGACAGGTTTTGAGACATAGTTGTTGTTGCCAAATTTATCAATTCCTGGCAGAAATATTATCTATTATCATTTAAGATCAATACACTGAATGTCATCTGTTTTATTCATGATATAGAAAAGTGTTGTCAAATTAACTTTTTGTGATAATAGATATTGTCTACATCTGTACAGCTTAATACAGCAATCACTTGAAACCTTGAAATGTGTCTAGAGAGATAAAGTGGTCTTTTGGCCATATGATACACCTTAACTTATGAGGTTTCTTTCTACATTCTTTTTACATACTGTAACTCTTTAGTTTTATCCATTGGAGAATAAGACTTGAAAATGAAGTCCATTAGGAAATTCAGTCCTATGCCTCATATAATGCCTTGCTGGAAGCAAATGTACAGCTTTGGCATGCAGAATTAGCCTTGGTCTGTAACATCGATGATTTCTTTTTGATGCATTGTGTTTTTCACCCTTAAGACTGGGATTCTCTTTATTTTTGCCTAGGGTTTTATTTTTGTTTAGAACTGTAAGATAGCCTTAAACCCCACTTGACTACATGCTGACCTTCTGGTGACAAGACTCTTCCTTTGTTATGCAGAAACTTACTGAAGCACTATATTGAATCAAAGCATTTCCAAAGAACACAATGTTACATGTAAGAAATGTCTCCAGGAATCCACTGCCTGGAAATTCTTCTCGTTACTCTTCTTGCTAGATTATATTCTTCATTTCTATTGGAACTGCTACTATGTTAGACAATTTACATCATAATCTTTAAACTCTTTCAGAAAAGCCCACTTTTAATATATTTTTCAGTCAATCTTATGTCTTCTGGCTTCTTCTTTCTTTTCCCTGCTTCAGGGGCTGAAATTTTAACATGCTGAAAAGACAGTCACTGCTTCACACTAATTTCTCTAGTTTTGACTAGCGTAAGGTTTAGGTGGAATAAAGTGGATGTATTCATGTTTGCATAAGAAAAAGATCAAATGTATGGGTCACAGATAATTTAGTTCAATACATATGTTTATTGTAATTGATATATAATCATTGTGACTATTCTACATGTACACTAAACAAGCCTTCTATCAAAATACCCTCAGGTGAAAGATGAAATAGAAATTCATGTAAAAGTTTCTTAAAAGGCAATGAAAATGATATTACATATTGAAATTTGTGAGATACATTTAAAGCAATGAACAGAAGAAAACAGATTAATTAAACGTCGAGATTAAAAAAATAGAAAAAAATAACCAGCAAAGTAAACAAAAAATGTATAGGAAGAAATAAAGATAAAAGCAGAAATTAATGAGGTAGAGATACAATAGAAGTAGTCATAATTAATATAGCAAAGTTTTGTTTTTTTAAGTAATTGATTTAGAGAAATATGGATAAAGCATGGATTTATATAAATAAGCAATGTCTATTGGAAAACAACCAGTAAAGGAGCAATTAAGTAACTGAACAAATAAACAAATGATTCATTTACAAACCTCTATATAAATAAACATGAAAACCTCAATACAATAGATAATTCAGTATCAAACTTACAAAAAAAGAGACATCATTCACAATAGATAGTATAGTGGCAAAAGAATAAAAAAAAGGAGACTTAAAATAGAAAGTTTAAATAGCCCATTTTCCCCAGATTAAATAATAAACTCACCCACAAAAATCACCAGGCTCTCTGCACTTTGGGAGCCTCCCGTGGGGGGATCACTTGATCCCAGGAGTACAAGACCAGCATTGAAAACATCGTGAGACCTCGTCTCTAGAGAAAAAAAAAAAAAAAAAAAAAATCGTCAGGCTTAGATAATTCACAGAAGAATTCTACCAATTCTTCAAATGGCAGATATTTTCAGTGCTCCACAAATGTTTTAGAAATTGAAAATGAAGGAAAAGGCAAGAGTTTTCTGGTTTCTCATGCAGCAGGTAAAAAGCTGGAAGCCACCACTTTGTCCTGACAAGTAAAAAGCTGAACAAACTGAAATATCAACACTCTTTTTAGATGTGTCAGAGAAGTGAGATCACAGGGCAAGCTAGGGCTCCTCAAATCGGAGAGAATAACTGTCAAATGCAGAGAATATTGGCTCATCTGAGCAATAACCCGTGAGTATAAACCTCTTGAGAACCAGTGCTGATACTGGGAAACCTGAACTGTGACAAATTACTATAGGCTCAGCATGGACAGGTTTGAGACATAAAAACCTCCAGGGGGACCCAATCACTGAGTACCCCATATGTTTATAAGTTTTATCTCCAAAAGTTCTACCAGGTTCACAGGCCAGGTGCGTTGGCTCACACCTGTAATCCCAGCACTTTGGGAGGCCTAGGCAGGTGGATCATCTGAGGTCAGGAGTTCGAGATCATCCTGGCCAACATGGTGAAACCCCCTCTCTACTAAAAATACAAATATTAGCCAGGCATGGTGGCATGCACCTGTAATATCAGGTACTAGGGAGGCTGTGACAGGAGAATCACTTGAACACAGGAGGCGGAGGTTGCAGTGAAATTGTGCCACTGCACTCCAGTGAGATTGTGCCACAACTGAGATTGTGCTACTGCACTCAGCCTGAGCAACAGAGCAAGACTCTGTCTCAAAAAAAAAAAAAAAAAAGAGTTCTACAAGGTTCTCACTATGAATATTAAAGAAAAACCCCTGCTTTTGTCAGGAGAAGTGAAAGGAACCATTTTGACATAAGCCAGAGCACTTTTCTTAAAAAGTCTGCCCTCAGGAGAAATAATTTAAACAGAACCTAATCTGCTTGGGTTTTATCAGAGCCTAACGAACCTGGAGGAAAGAAAACACCAACTACAGCCCACTCTTGCCATCCTATCCCACCGAGAAGGGAGCAGGACAGGATTTGCAAAGTTCACAGTCCAGAGGCGTAGGGTCACTAAAAGACCTAATCAAAGGAGCATAAAATGCTTCCCCTGTCACGTCATTATTAAAGGTCTATTTATAGAACTCTTTTTTCCCAGTACTTCATGTCCAAGTATTAACACAAAAATGAAAGTCCATACTAAAAGGCAGAAAACTTAAAGAGAAAGAGCAAGCATTAGAACCAGATCCAGTCATGGCAGTGAGGTTTGAATTGTTAGACAGAAAATTTAAAACAACTATAATTAAGGTGTTAAGGGCTCTAATATATAGAGTAGACAGCATGCAAGAAAAGATGGACCAAAAAAAATAGAGAGAGAAAGAACAGATGGACAGATGGACAATGTAAGCAGAGAGATAGAAATTCTGAGAAAGAACCCAAAAGAAATGCTACAGATAAACCCACTGTAAAAGAAATTAAGAATGCCTGTTACGTACTTACTGCTAGACTGGACATGGCTGAGAAAAAAAAAAAAAAAAATACTCCGATCTTGAAGACATCCCATCAGAAACTGTCAAAACTGAAAAGCTAAAAGAAAGGCAAAGAAAACCATAATAGAATATCTAAGAACTGTGGGACAGCTACAAAGTTTGTAACATACATGTTATGGGAATTCCAGAAGTAGAGGGGAGGAAGAAAGATAAAGAAAACTAAATTCTTTTTCTTTTTTTTTTTTTTTTTGGCTATTACAAGAACCACTTTATTGGTGTTGACAGAAACCCATGAACAGGTCATGAAAAGAGAAGTAACTTTTTCTTTTTTTTAAGGCGGAGTTTCACTTTTGCCTAGGCTGGAGTGAAGTGGTGCAATTTCGGCTCACTGCAACCTCTGCCTCCCAGGTTCAAGCGATTCTCCTTCCTCAGCTTCCCAAGTAGCTGGATTACAGGTGCCCACCACCATGCCTGGTTGATTTTTGTATTTTTAGTAGAGATGGGGTTTCGCCATGTTGGCCAAGATGATCTCGAACTCCTGACCTCAGGTGATCCACCTGCCTCTGCCTCCCAAAGTGCTGGGATAACAGGCGTGAGCTACCATGCCTGGCCTACTAGTTCTTTTTATAAAGGCTGTTTAACATTGATTTCTAAAATTGACAAAGATAGCACAAAAATGAAAATTGCTAGCCAATATTTTTTAGAAAGGTCAGTGCAAAACACTAAATAAAATGGTGATCAGAAGTCAATACCCCATTAAAACAATAAAACTTTATGGGCAGCTTGAATTTATTTTAGAAACAAGGTCACATCAACATTACAAAATATCTTTATATCATATATTAAATATTAGATCTAAGAAATCTTAAATATATAGACATAAAGACTTTTAAAAACATGAATAAATATACCTTAATTATAAGTCCAATCTTAAATATTTCATTTATTTGTTGCTATCATAAAGGGATTTTCTCCATCTTTTAACAGGTAATGGTTTCTTTCTGCAAAGGCTATAGATATATGTGGTAATTTTATATCATAATACTTTAGTGAAGACTTCTAGAGTTTAGGTTAGCTTTATCAACAATGCTCTGTGTTTTACAGATATTCTATCATGGTATCTTCAAATCAAGAAAGTACAAAGATGAGCCTGGAATATCTCCAGGTTTTATAAGAAAGTGCTCAAAAAGTGGCTTGACATAGAAATGACCAAAGGAGTCAACTTTAATTAATTCCTATTGACTAAAACTGTGACAAGTTTAGCAGCAAAATAAATACACATGTTAACAGGTTATAACCTATAAAATATTTTATTTCTCAACTTTTTTTAGTCAAAAATTATTCCAAAATTCAAAGTTAAAACAATCAAGAATAAATGTATTTAGGAACCTTACAATTTTTTCTCCCCTTTGAGAATTCATCCCCCTTTTATAATTTAAAGATTTTTTTTTACAAAAGTTAAATTAGGTACCTAACTCACTTGAAGCAAAAATCTACAAGTTAGATTTATTGTTGGTACGTGAGAAAGTTGTTTGAATGTATGACTTTAAGTTTATTTTAAATGTCAGGTACTCTAAATGGATACAGTCAAATAATCCGTTAATAAAGAGTCAATCTTTATGAAAATAACTCTTTCTAAATTGAGAGAATATAAAATGTATGATTTCCACTTTTACATGCTCATTTTATAATCAAATGCACTGGAGTAATAAAGCTGCCAGTTCACCATCCATTCTATTCTCTGGCTCATTTTCTTTCTAGGTAAAAGCTCAGAAGTATTGATTTCTCATAATGCTCCTTAATTTTCAACTATAAATTTATATAATTTGGAAGAATAGACAAGTCTACAATTAGTTCAAAATCCCTACAATATTGTTCTGTATCTTTAATTTTATGTGAGCTGTTTCCCAGTTCTATCATTTCTATTAGAACTATTACCATTATTCTCATAATGCAGCACAGAAAACCTGCAATATTTGCTTACTTTTCCACAGTATGGTAGTGACATTCAGAGTCTGTGTTTACTTGCAATAGTTGCAAAAATAACTAAAAAATAATTACTTACTGATAGATTACACTTTGCCAAGCTGTGTGATGAATGCATTACATACAGTATCTCCCTAGTACTTAATATAGCCCTATAAGTAATTATTGCATAATTTGTTTTCCAAATTAGGCTTATAAAACATAGATAGAACACACTTCTTAAAAAAAAAACTTCAAAAATTGGATAGCAGGATAACGAATAACCCAATAAAAACGGACAAGATATTTTAACAGATGCTTAACTCTGGAAATATTTGGGTGATAAATAAGCAAGTGAAAGCAGTTCAACATCATTAGTTATGAAGAAGATGCAAATTAAAATCCCTAGGAGATACCACTACACATCTATTACAATGACTAAAATTTAAAAAAATAACTGCTAATGAGGATGTAGACAAATTAGAACTCTCATACACTGTTGGTGGGAATTTAAAATGATACAACTACCTTGGAAAACTATATGTCAGTTTCTTAGAAATTCATGAAACACCTACCCTACGATCAAACCCTTCCTCTCCTAAGTATCCAACACATGCCTTCCCCAAGACTTGATTATGACTGTGTATAGCAGCTTTATTTATAATAGCCCCAAACTGGAGGCAGCCAAAAAAAATCTAAAAACAGAATGAGTAGACAAACTATGGTCTAAACATATAACAGAATACTATCCATCAGTAAAAATGAATAAATACGGATACATGCAGTGACAGAGATGAATCACAAAATAACTATGCTGAGTTTTAGAAGTCAGAATATATGTTCTATACTGTATGATTCCATTTCTACAAAGTACAAACTTATCTATGGTAGTTGTTAGTAAAGTAGACCATGGTGAGAGAAAGACTCCAAGAAGCACAAGGAAAATTTTGAGAGAGATGTATCTGTTGGTTTTCTTGATTGGGTGATAGTTTCACAGTGTGATATGTTAAAACCTATCAAATTATGCACTTCAAAATTTCAGTTTATTGTATGACATTTGTACATTAAAACAACTCTTTTTAGGACAGGAGTGGTGGCTCACGCCTGTAATCCCAGCATTTTGGGAGGCCGAGGCGGGAGGATCACTTGAGGTTAGGAGTTGGACACCAGCCTGGCAAACATGGCAAAACCCCATCTCTACTAAAAATACAAAAATTAGCCAGGCGTGGGGCATGGTGGCATGTGACTGTAATCACAGCTACTGGGGAGGCTGAGGTGGGAAAAATGCTTGAACCTAGGAGGCGGAGGTTGCAGTGACCTGAGATTGCACCACTGCACTCCAGCCTGGATGACATGGCAAGAATCCGTCACAATAACAAAATGAAAAATTTTTAAAAACCCTCTTTTTAAATTGAAGAAACTTTAAAAATCTACCGTCACACAAATATTCTCTGCAAAATTTTTATTCTATGATGTGTAGAAGCAAAAATCATATTAGTTAGTGAAAGCAGAGGTGTGATCGAATTAATGACTTAAATGTACACACTATCTTCTAATTTATGGTAGAGATAGCAGTTTCTTTATTTGGCTTTTTAAAAATTTCTTAAAAAATAATGAATGGAATACATGTACAGAACATGCAGGTTTGTTGCATATGTATACATGTGCCACGGTTGTTTGCTGCACCTACTGACCTGTCCTCTAATTTCCCTCCCCTCACCCCTACCCCTTTAACAGGCCCTGGTGTGTGTTGTTCCACTTTCTGTGTCCATCTGTTCTCATTGTTCAACTCCCCCTTATGAATGAGAACACACAGTGTTTGGGTTTCTATTCCTGTGTTAGTTTGCTGAGGATGATGGCTTCCAGCTTCCTCCATGTCACTGCAAATGACATGATCTCATTCCTTTTTATGTCGGCATAGTGTTTCATGGTGTATATGTGCCACATTTACTTTATCTAGTATATCATTGATGAGTATTTGGGCTGATTCAATGTCTTTGGCATTGTAAACAGCACTGTAATTAACACATGTGTGCATGTATCTCTAGAGTAGAATGATTTATATTCCTCTGGGTACATACCCAATAGTGGGATTGCTGGGTCAAATGATATTTCTGGTTCTAGATTATTTGGCTTCTTTTACTTTCCTATTTACATGACTTGAGATCATTGTATTTTTTAATCTAATAATTATTCGAAGTAATGTATTAATTCTTTCTACTTATCCCCTCCAGAAATATATGTTTTCATGTTAGATATTGTTCATGTTTACACTAAGGAGTCAATGATAATTTCATATTCTTTTTTGATATTGTATTTAAGTACTTGAGTTATTTCATCCACCACTGAGTTTTTATTTTTACATTCAGACCTAATAGATGTACATATTTTGGAGTTATGTAATAATTTAATACATTCATATAACTTGTAAAGATCAAATTAGTATAATTGGGATAACCACCACCTGAAATACTTGTCTTTTATTTATGCTGGAAACATTCAAATTATTCTCTTCTAGGTATTTTGAAATATATAATATTTTAAATTAAAGTCAGCCTACTGATCTCTTAAACATTAAGTTATATTTCATGTATCAAATTGTATATTTGCACCCATTAATCAAACACATTCTATCTTCGCTCCTTTATTCATTTCCCAACCATTGACAATCACCCATCTACCTCTCTATCTTTAAAAATTGCACCTTTTTAGCTCCCAGAAATGAGTAAGAACACTTTTAATGATATATAATAAATGTAGTATATTGGGGATACACGTGATAACTGAATATATTCATATAATTTATAAAAATGAATCAGTATAATTGGAATATCTATCACCTTAAATATTTGCTTTATTTGAATTATTCTCTTCTAGTTTGAAATATGTGATAGATTTTTCAAGTTTTGTTTATTAACCTCATTTGTTATTTATGTACATTATAATATATCTTGAGGATGGCTTTGTAGAAGTTTTCTATTTCATTGTTGTTTTTTAAAATAAAAGTTAAACACTTACTTAAAATGAGGACTTTTTATTTACTTCCCTGGAAATACTTGGTGTCAGTGATGACTGGAAATTACTTTTAAAATTGATGAAAATTGATATCAAATACAGCATACAGACTACAGTGTGAAGATGAGATAAAGTATGGTGCTTAGAACCAAGACAAGGATGGAAATGAAGATAAAAAGAAAGTGGATCCAGAAGCAAGTGGTCGAGAAGAAAACTGTCATTATAAGTCAGCATAGATCATTGTGTTACAAAATGTTTAAAATGATCAAGTCTATGATGAGGCCAGGAGATAGATAAGTCAAAAAGAAAGAGAGAGTAAGAGCAAGAGAGTGAGAGATCATAGTAATCATCATAAGAAGCAATCAGAGATAGGACCACAGAAGTTTTGCAGTTAAGAAAAAGTGGGAAGTCTAGGAAGTGTATGTAAATAAATGTAAAGTAAAGCTCATCCTTCTGCCAGAAGACATCTGCTTGAAGGGGAGGTTGAACAATCTATGCTGGTTTAGCAAGAACAAATTAGTGAGTCATGATAGGGATATGATAAGTGGATTAGGTTTGGTTTTGTGTCAGGCCCTGAGGTTTTATCAAGAACAGAGTGTTTTCTGGCAGGTGACTGATATCAAGAGTCTTTATACCCTGTGTTAAGGGCACAATTTTAAATATCTGGCAAATCAATTCAACGGGAAAAAGAAAAGTCTTTCCAACAAGTTTTACTGATTTAACTGGATATCCAGATCTCTTTTTTAAAAAGGAACTTTGACTCTCTCCTCATACCATAAACAAAATTAATTCAAGACTGATTATAGGCATAAACATAAAAGCTAAAATCATAAGAGAAATATAAGAAAATAATTTCATGACTTTCAGGAAAGCAAGCATTCTTAGAAGGACACAGAAAGCAAAATAAATAAATAAAGAAAATACAATGTTGATAAATTAGACTTGTTCAAATTAAAAACTTCTGTTTATTAAAATTTGTTAAGAAAGAGTAAAGCAGCGACAGATTGAGATACTATTTATAGAACAACATAAATAATTATCTCAGAAATAATATAGAAGGAACATGTATAACACTGTAGTAGAATCCTAAGTCATTTAAATAGACATAAGGTTGTCAAAATGATAATTACTGAAGCTAAAAATGGTCATATAAATATTTTTATATTGTCCTTTCTACTTTTCAGTGTTAATTTTTTTTTTGTATTTTTAAATACAAATGAATTGAAGGTTTTAGCATTTGAAATTAAACCATGAAACAATTTTGAGTTTAAATCAATGCAAAACAAAACAAAAGTGTATCTTTACAATAGTCGGTATTCCTGCCAAACATGATTAGTGGCTACTTGGTGATGAAATACCTTCTAGCAATTAGAAAAATAAATTGAGATAATCAGCAAATTATCTAAGGAAAATAATTGGAGATGTTTTCTTTAAATATTTAAGAAAAGATTTTTTATCCCTGCATTGTGAACAAATTGAGCTGTAGATTACTGTCATTAACTATAAATATCTAATTTCTATTAAATTAATAGAATAATAATGATATTTAACCTCCATTATTTTTATATCACATTTATAGTAACAAACAGTAACTCATGATGTTACATGTATGTGTTTGTATTTCTGTGTATACATGACTGTTTATTATTTTAGATCCAGAATTTTGTTTTTAAAGGGAAAAAACAAAGTGAAAAGAAAATATATAGGTTTTACTGCTTTAAACATGGTAAACACTTGGAATATTAAAATTAACTTTTAATATCCTGGGAAGAAAATACAGCCATCTTAAAGATCCCAGATGTAGAGATACAATATTGAAATTTTTAGTGTGTGGATAGAAGTAAAGAGAATAATATCTAAGTTATATTAAAATATCCAGTAGATATAAAAAAGAAAATCTCAAATATCACCAAATATAGAGTTGTATAACTTTTACATTTAAATATTGCAAATAAAACAATAGGAGACATCTAAATATAAATCTGCATGTAGAGAACTACTGATGAGTTCATCTACATAAAACATGGGTAACTGCTCTGTAATTTTTATATAATAACTGTAAGACTTAATTAAATGTTTACAATGTATTTTAATACAAATAGATCTTGCCAACAAGATATTTTAAAACAATTTTCTGGAATATGTTTTGTGAACAGAGTTGAATATTTTTGGCTTTTATTTTAGATTCTGGTGGTACATGTGCAGGTTTGTTACAAAGATGTGTTGCTTTTATGCTGAAGTTGGAGTCCAGTAGAGCCCATCACCTACAACATGAGCAGAGTAAACAATAGGTAGTTTTTCAGCCCTTATTCTCTCCTTACCTTCCTCCATTGTATTTTGCGGTGGCTATTGTTCACAGTTTTATGTCCATGTGTACCTAAAGTTTAGTTCCCATTTACAAGTGAGATCATGTGGTATTTACTTTTCTGCTGCTGTGTTAGTTTGCTTAGGATAATGGTTTCTACCTGCATCTATATTGCTGCAAAAGACATCATTTTATTCTTTTTATACACCTGTAAATTCAACTTTTAATTCTTTGAAAAACCCCTAAACTGCTCTCCACAGTGGTTGAACTAATTTACATTCTCACCAACAGCACACAGCCCCACTAACATCTGTTATTATTTGATTTTTTAACAAAAGCCATTCTGACTGATGTAAGATGGTACCTCATTGTGGTTTTGATTTGCATTTGTCTAATGATAAGTGATGATGGGCATTTTCCATATGTTTGTTGACTACTTATATGTGTTCTTTTAAAAAGAATATAGTCATGTCCTTTGCCCACATTTTAATGCAGTTATTTATTTTTCGCTTGGTAATTTAAGGTCATTATAGGTTCTGGATATTAGGCTTTTGTCACACGTATAGTTTGCAAATACCCTCTTTCATTCTGTAGCTTGTCCATTTACTCTGTTGATAGTTTTTCTTGCTGTGCAGAGGCTGTTTAGTTTAATTTGATCCCACTTGCTTATTTTTGTTTTTATTGCAATTGCTTTTGAAGATTTAGTCATAAATTCTTTCCCAAGGCTGATGTCACAGATAGTATTTCCTAGTGTTTCTTCCAGCATTTTTACAGTTTGAGGTCTTACATTAAAGTCTTTAAACTATCATGGGTTAATTTTTGTATATGGTGAAAGTTATGTGTCCAGTTTTATTTTGCTGCATTTTACTATTCAATTATTTCAGCACCAATTATTGAATAGGAAGTCCTTTCCTCATTGCTTATTTTTGTTGAAGATCAGATCAAATGAATATGAGATGGCTGTAGATCAGATGGTTGTAGGGTTGTGGCTTTATTTCTGGGTTCTCATTATTTTCCATTGGTCTGTGTGTCTGTTTTTCTACCAGTACCAGTGTCTGTTTTGATCACTGTTTTGTTGCATTTTGGTACAGTTTGAATTTGGTAATGTGATTTCTCTGGCTTTGTTCTTCTTGCTTATGATTGCCTTGGCTATTTGCATTCTTTTTTGGTTGCTTATGAATTTTAGAAAAGTTTTATTATTTTTATTATTATTCTATTAAAATAACTTTGGAAGTCAAATCTGTAAAAATATGTAAATTCCTTTAAGCATTATGAAAGTGTTAACAATATTGATTCTTCCAGTCCATGGGCATGTTTGTGTTACCTATGATTTTTTTCAGCAGAGTTTTGTAGTTCTCCTTGTAGAGATATTTCACTGCCTTGTCCTAGGTATTCATTCCTTTTATGGTTGTTGTAAATGGGTTTGAATTCTTGATTTGCCTCTCTGCTTGACTATTATTGATATATAGGAATGCTATTGATTTTTTTACATTAATTTTGTATTCTGAAACTTCATTGACATTACTTATCATTTCTAGCAGCATTCTGGTGGAGTCTCAGGATTTTCTACACATAAAATTACTTCATCAGCAAAGAGAGATAGTTTGACTTCTTTTTACTGTATGGGTGCCTTTGATTTCTTTCTCTTGCAGGATTGCTTTGACTAGGAATTCAAGTACTATGGTAAATAGGAGTGGTGACAGTAAGCATCTTTGTTACGTTCCAGTTCTCAAAAGAAATGCTTCCAGCTTCTGCCCTTTAGTATGGTGTTGCCTGTGGGGTTTTCATATATGGCTATTATTATTTTGAGGTATTTTCCTTTGATGCCTACTTTGTTGAGGATTTTTAATTTTAGAAAAAGATTTTTCTGCATCTATTGAGATGATCATGTTTTTAAAATTCAACTTATATGATGAATCACATTTATTCATTTGCATATGTTGAACCAATCTTGTATCCCAGAAATAAAGCTTGCCCTATCATGCTGAATTAACATTTTAATGTTTTGCTGGGTTCCATTTGCTAGTATTCTTTGAGGATTTTTATGTCCATGTTCATCAGGGATATTGGCCTGTAGTTTTCTTTTTCTATTGTGTCTCTGCCATACTTTGGTATACAATGATGCTGGCTTCATATAATGAGTTAGGGAGGAGTCACTTCAGGTTTTTTTTTTTGAAAAGTTTCAGTAGATTTGGTATCATGTCTTTGAAAATCTAGTAGGATTTGGCTGGGCATCTATCTCGTCTAGGAATTTTTTTGGCAGGGGCGGGTGTTGGTAGGGTTTTTCTTATTGATACA
>NW_012114422.1:5864086-5872983 GCF_000951035.1 Colobus angolensis palliatus
TTATTTTTATGGCTGAACATGTGGTCAATTTTAGATTATGATGTGTGTGCAAATAAGAATAATGTATATTTTTGGGGTTGGTCAATTGAGTATACTGTAAATGTCTATTAGGTCCAATCATTCAAGTGTCTAGTTTAAGTACAGAATTTCTTTATTAGTTTTCTCCCTCAATAACCTAATGCTGTGAGTGGGTTGTTAAAGTCCCCCACTATTATTTTGTCACTGTGTAACCCGTTTTGTAGCTTTAGAAGTACATGTTTTAAAAATCTGTATCCTCTAATATTGGGTTTGTATATATTTAGAATAATTAGATCTTCTTGTTGAATTTTACCCTGTATCATTGTGCAATGCCCTTTATGGTGTTTTTGACAGTTGTTGGTTTAAGTCTGTTTTATCTGATACAATAATGACTCCCTATTCTTTTTTGTTTTTTGTTTGAGTGACAGATTTTTCCTTTCCTTTCCTTTGAGCACACAGATGTCATTACATCTGAGATGCATCCCTTGAAGACAACAGAAAGATTGGTCTTGTTTTGTTGTTTAACTTGCCACTTGTGCCTTTTAAGTAGGGGCATGTAGACCATTTACTTTTAACATTAATATTGATATGTAAGGCTTTGATCTATTGTGTTGTTAGTTGGTTGTTTTATAGACTTGACTGTATAGTTGCTTTATAAGGTCTGTGGGCTCTGTACTTAATTTTGTGATTGTGTGTGATAACAGGTTATCTTTTTTTTTTTTTTCATTTCTAAATTTAGAATTTCCTTAAAAATTTCTTGTAAGGCTGGTCTAGTGGTAAAAAAATTCCCTTAGCATTTGCTTGTCTGGAAATTATTATATTTATTTTTTCCTTATTAAGCTTAATTTGGCAGGGTACAAAATTCTTGGTTGAAATTTATTTTCTTTAAGGGTATTGAAAATAGAACTCAGTTCTCTTCTGGCTTGTAAGGTTTCTGCTGAGAAACCCAATGTTATCCTGATGGGCTTCCCTTTGTGAGTCCCTTGACTCTTTTTTTCTGGGTGACTTTAAGATTTTTCCTTTCTCATTGACGTTAGAGACTCTGATGACTATTTGTCTTCGTGATGGTCATCTTATATAGTATCTTGCAGCGTTTCTCTAAAATTTTTGAACTAGGATGCCATTCTCTCTAGGAAGATTGGGGACATTTCCATAAACTGTATCTTCAAATATGCTGTCCAATTTGCCTACTCTTTCTCCTTCTCTATCAGAAATGTCAATGAGTCATATATTTTGTATCTTTATATAATCCCATATTTCTCAGATACTTTGTTTATTTTTAAATTCTTTTCTTTCTTTCTTCTTTTTTTTCTGACTGGCTTAATTCAAAGGACCAGGCTTCAAGCTCTGAGATTCTTTCCTCAGCTTGGTTTGTTCTGCAGTTAATGTTTCCAACTGTACTATGAATACCCTGTAGAGAATTTTTCAATTCCAGAAGTTGAATTTGGCTGTCTCGCAAAATGACTATGTTATGTTTCAACTCTTGGAAAAATTTACTGTTTTCCTTATACTGGTATTTAATTTTCTTCTGAATCTAGTTCAGTTACCTTGTCAGCCAGATTCTGATTTCCGATTCTGTCATTTTAAACTGGTTAAAAATCTTTCCTGGAGAGCTAGCATAGTCATTTAGAAGTAAAAAGACACTGTCGTTTTGAATTGCTGCAGTATTGTGCTGATTCTTTCTCATCTGTGAGAGCTGGTGTTCCCTTAATTATTTGTAATTGCTTTCATATGAATGGGGCTTTTTAATTTTATGTGTGTGTTTTTTTTAAATTTATTTATTTCCATTATGGTTTGGCTGGGGTTTATGTTGAATATAGCGAATTGGCTTCGTTTCTGGGTGATTTCAGAGGTATAAGGCTCTATGCAGAATGTATATTTGTCATTATGTTCCTGATTGGGTTTCACTGGCGATGCATGTTAATTTTTTTTTTTTTTTTGGGGGGGGTGTAATTCAGGCTGTGATCCTGTAGGTGACACTTAAGACTGAAGGCCTGCAGATACGTTGTTATTTATCTGCATAATTCTTGTATTTCAGCACATTCACAGCATTGCTCTGGGATGGTGGAAAGAGGGCAATAAGTAACCCCCTTGCCGTGTCTGGTCCTGGGCCTTAGAACTGTCTCCAATCACTGGAAACTTCATTTCCTTTCCCTCAAGGAAGTCCCTGGTAGGCTGTACTCTCTTAGGGAAAACCAGAACGAAAGGTAAGGTAAGCAGGAGACCTGCAACTCCTGGAGACCTGCTGGCTCTCTGCTTGTCAGAGTCAGAGCATGTCTGTAGGATATGTCTGTAAGGTATGTCTGTGGATTGTCTGTTGATGCTTCTCAAAGCAGTTTAAATCTTAAACAGACCAACAGTCCCATACAAAATATTGAGTTAAATAAACAAACAGGTCACAGAGTAAAACAGTAAACTTTAGTAATAAATTTCCTTCTTGTCCTCTCTTTTCTCATTCTTTTTACCTTAAAATTTTGATGAATTTCATCAGAGAAAACATCTGGGGTTTTTTCTTTTTTGTTTTTTTTGGTGTTGTTGATGATGAAGGGCAGGAAGCGAAAAAGTTTATTACCAATTCAATTTGTTTAGTAGATATAGGACTACCTTGATTGCCTATTGTTCATCGGTGTTTTTATTTTTTCTTTCTTTCTTTCAAATAATTAGTTTAATTTATCTGGGTTATCAAACTTACAGTATAACATGATTCAAAATACATATTTTTAAATCATTTAATTGCCTAAGGAGCTGTAGTAGTGTGTTAGTCAGGGTTCTCCAGAGAGACACAACCAATAGGGGATTGTATATACTTTACTTAATGACATTTATTATGAGAATTGTCTCACACAATTTGGAGACTAAGAAGTCTTATGTTCAGCCATCTGCAATTTGAAAAACCAGGAAAGCTGGTGATGAATTAATAACTGAGATTCCAAAGGCCCAGGAACCAAAAACAATGAGAATAAGAGGAGATTGATGTTCTAGCTCAGAAAAAGAGATTACGTTCATACGTTTCCATCTTTTTCTTCTATGCAAGACCTCTACAGATTGAATAATGCTCATTCACATTGGAGAGGGTCACCTACTTTACTCAGTTAATCAATTCACATGCTAATCTTCTCCAGATGCCCTCCCAGACAAACCTAAAAATAATATTTTACCAGCTACACAAGCATCCCTTAATCAAGCAAGTATACACGTTAAAATTAACCATCACAGTTGCATACCTGTCTCTCTTACTATTGGAAGTGTGTGTTTTATCTCATTTTTACATGTTCAATATAGATAGATGTTTGTCACTTTTATTGTTCTTTTCAAAAACGGTTTTTGGTTTTCCAATGAAACCATTGTGTATTGTCCTTTGTTTTTCATTTATTTATGCTCTTGTTATTATTTTCTTTGCCCTTTTTTTGTGTAATTTACTCTTCTTTTTCTAGCTTAAGGTATAAACTTAGCTTATAGAACTTAAACATTTTTTTCATTATTTAATATTGTTATAAAACCAACAGTTTTGTATGCCTGTTGCACAGTCATAAGCCAATTACACTAAGACAGCAGAATTTGCAGCGAAAACAGAGTTTAATTATCTCAGTGTCAAGAGATGGAAGGAGACTCACAAATCTATATCCCCAAAGAATTCTGGACTAGAGTATTTAGACTTTGTGGACTTGGGTGGAAGGGGGTGAGGGGAGTGAGGGGAAAAGACTAAACATTAGGTACAGTGTATACTGCTGTTTTGGTGACTATGGCTTTATAGTATGGTTTAAATTCAGGTAGTGTGATTATGTCTCCACATTTGTTCTTTCTGTTTAGTCTTCCTTTGACTATGCAGGCTCTTTTTTTCTGGTTCCATATGAATTTTAGATTTTTTTTCTAATCCTGGTATTTTGACAGAGCTTGCATACTTATTGCATTTAATTTGTAGATTGCTTTTGAAAATATTCAACACTAAAATAGTGGGAAACTTCAATACTCCACTGACAGCATTAGACAGATCATTACGACAGAAAGTCAACAAAGAAACATCGGATTTTAAACTATACATTGGAAAAATGGACTTAACATATATGTATATATACAGAACATTCCATCCAACAACCACAGAATACACATTCCATTTAACAGCAAATGAAACTTCCTTTGAGATAGACCATATGATAGGCCATAAAACAAACTTCAATAAATTTAAGAAAATTAAAACTATATCAAGCACTCTCTCATACCACAGAATAAAACTGGAAATCAACTCCAAAAAGAACCTTCAAAACCATGAAAACACATGGAAATTAAATAACTTGCTCTTGAATGTGCATTGCATCAAAAACTAAAGATGCAAATTAAAAAATTATTGAACTGAATGACAATAAATGACACAACCTATCAAACCTCTGGGATACAGTAAAGGCGGTGCTAAGAGGAAATTTCATAGATGTAAATGCCTATATCAAAAAGACTGAAAGAGCACAAATTGACATTCCCTCAAACCCAAACCCAGCAGAAGAAAGGAAATAATCAAGATCAGAGGAAAACTAAATATAATTAAAACAACAACAACCACAACAAAAATACAAAAGATAAATTAAACAAAAAAACTGCCCTGAAAAGATACATCAAATTGACAGAACATTAACAAGATTAATCAAGAAAAGAAGAGAGAAAATCCAAATAACCTAATTGAGAGAGATGATTTAGGGCATCTGGCAGAAGAAATTCCTAAGTAGCAAAGCATTCAAGAGATGACTTGAGTGCTGTTAAAGACATTCAGTTTTATTTGGGAAGCAGAGGATAAAAGTTTAGAATATTTGAAGCCTGATAATCTGATAGAAAAGAAAATCCCATTTTCTGAGGAGAAATTCAAGCCAGCTGCAGCAATGTGCGTAAGTAACAAGGAGCCAAATGTCAATCCCCAAGACAATGTGAAAAATGTCTCCGGGGCATGTCAGATGTCTTCACTGAGGGCCCTTCCATCACAGGCCAGGAGATTTGGGAGGAAAAAGTGGTTTCATGGTCCAGGCCCAAGGTCTCCATATTGTGTGCAGCCTAGGGACTTGGTGCCCTGCTGCTCCAGCCATGGCTGAAAAGGGGCAATGCAGAGCTTGCGCCATGGCTTCAGAGGGTGCAAACCCCAAACCTTGGCAGCTTCCATGTGGTGTTGAGTCTACGAGTGAACAGAATTCAAGAATTGAAGTTTGAGAACAACTGCCTAGATTTCAGAAGATGTATGGAAATGCCTGGACACCCAGGCAGTAGTTTGCTGCAAGGGTGAAACTTTCATGGATAATCTCTGCTAGGGCAGTGGGGAAGGGAAATGTGGGGTCAGAGCCCCCATACAGGGTCCTGGGGCACTGCCTAGTGGAGCTGTGAAATGAAGACCACCATCCTCATGACACCAGAATGGTAGATTCACTGACAGCTTGCACCATGAACCTGGAAAAACCACAGGCACTCAATTCCAGCCTATGAAGGTAGCTGAGAGGGAAGCTGTACCCTGCAAAGCCACAGGGATGGAGGGGACCAAGACCATGGGAACCTACCACTTGCATCAGCATGACCTGGATATGAGACATGGAGTCAAAGGAGATCATTTTGGAACTTTTAGATTTGACTGCCCTGCTAGATTTTGGACTTGCATGAGGCCTGTAGCTCCTATGTTTTGGCCAATTTCTCCCATTTAGAATGGCTATATTTATCCAATGCCTGTACCCCTGCTGTATCTAGGAAGTAATTAACTCGCTTTTGCTTTTACAGGCTCAGAGGCAGAAGGGACTTGCCTTGTCTCAGATGACATTTGGGAGGGGCCAGTGGCAGAATGATATGGCTTGGCTGTTTTCCCACCCAAATCTCATCTTGAATTCCTACTTGTTGTGGGAGGGACTTGGTGGGAGGTAATTGAATCATGGGATTAGGTCTTTCCTGTGCTGTTCTCCTGGCTGTGAATAAGTCTCATGAGATCTGATGGCTTTAAAAAGGGGATTTTCTCTGCACAAACTCTCTTCTGTTGTCTGCTGCCATGTGAGATGTGCCTTTCACCTTCCGCCATGATTGTGAGGCCTCTCCAGCTACGTGATGCTGTAAGTCCAATAAACCTCTTTCTTTTTTTTTTAATTGCCTAGTCTTGATTATGTCTTTATCAAAAGTGTGAAAATGAACTAATATACTAAGCTCAGGGCATGTTAACACTGAGAGACTCCGTAGTAGCTAGGATTGTTGGCATCTGTGATGAAAATGCAGCCTGCTGGGATCTTCTGCTTACCTTTTTCCCTGAAATGGGCAACTCTTGTTGGCTTATAACTGGTGTCTGGCTGGCTGCTTTGCTCCCCACACTATTCTGCTATGCTGAGTTTCCATATCCCAGAGGGTCTTTGTCATTTCCATGCTGAATTCCAGTGTTCTTCCTTAGAAGCTCTATTTAGTGTGTGGTTATCTGCTCACTGTCTTCATCTCTCTTTCGGAGGAGGCGAGTGTTGTGTGCTTTGAGTAAGCTATCTTGATGACATTTCTCTCATTTATTGTTAGCTGTAGTGTTTTTCTTTGCCAGGTGAGGGTGATATTATTTTGAAGCAGATAATTTACTTGCAAGGCCACTTCAAATAGTGTCTTTTATTGAATGAGAGTGTTCAGAGACAGTCACAATTCTAAGTTTATGAGCTGTTAAACAACCCCTCATATCTGTTATGTAAAATGTAGTCCAGAAGAACATTGAAGTCAGTATTCATATTTTTGGTAAAATATTGATTTAAATCTTTTCTTAATTACATTCTATAAATAACGACCCATTCTTTTTTTGATACATTTGAATAAAAAGAAAATTCTTATGAATTTATTTTATTACTTTGGAATTAATTAAATATAATTGTAAGATATTGCATTTCTTATGGGGAAAGCAATGTGGATATAAGAAAATCTCATTATTAAAAAAATTTGTATGCAAATTAAAGTTTACTTATTTGAATTAGATGAGATAAATCAAAAACTTATATATACATTTTCAGAGCTATTAAAGCATAATCTGCAAAATAGAAAACAAGAAACATTAATTAATAAAAATAATAAGTTGTAGATGAGGAGCTCAACAGTATAAGTAACTGATACTTCTTTGACCTCTGTATTCTCTGTAAGTAGTAGAAAGAAAGATATAGCAAGTGAATTGATGGGACGAAAAAGGGAATTAGATAAGAACATAGTGTGAAACGAGAAAATTTTCAAAAATATTTTTGCTTGTTTAAATTAAACTTATGACCAATAAATGTGAGTGTGATAATATGAAAAACTCACACAAAAAGATAAGAAATGTATAACAAAATATTATTTTAATTTTATACTATCATAACATTAAGAAGAAAAAAGGAAGAGAAGAATAAGTTGTTCTAAAAAATGTAAGAATACTTTATCCCCTAGCAAAGTAAACAAATTGAGACATTGCTTGTTATCTAGGGAAGAATATGTTTATAAACAATTTAAAGTTGCTTGTGCAGGTTGTAAAACCATGAAGCATGAAGATTACAAATAAGTAACTATGGAAAGAATTATCTTATTTTAATAGAAACCAATATGTAATTTACAATAAATGTAGGGTTGTCATGCATGGTTTAGGACATGCCTAGGGCATCCCTTTTTATAATGCTTACAAAGCATTATTGTCTACAAGAGTGGCAACAGATCAGGAGCAAGTGACTTACTCAGCTTGCATAGTCTCTTTCATATACATGGACAGTATACTACAGCTCACTGTGCTCAGTTGCAACCTCTCATCAAGAATTTCTAGAAGATACTTTGCAAACTCATGCAAGAAACAGTTGGGCTTCCTGATTTAGAAACACTGCTGACAGACATTTTTTTCCCCTTCTTTGCTCTCTCTATGAAAGGAGGCAAAGAATATTTTCACACTGAGACATAAAAGAAAGAAATAACTTACCCTTACGTTTTAGTAGAAGTAGACTTACAAATTAGAGTAGATATAATTATGAGGGTCATGGTAAGAAATAATGTTATAATAAGAAGGAGTGATATAAGTGTTTAAAGAAGGGAGGATTACAAATGTGGATAGAATGAAGGTAAAATTATGAAACTATGATAAAGAAATCTGGGTCTAGCAGCAAAGGGAAACTATCACCCTTGGAATTAAAAGGGCATGCAGAATGAGTTGTTAGAATTAAGCAGAAACTATACCTCTAGAACATGACCACTAGATGGTATTTATAAACTTGGTTAGAAAAAAAAAAAAATGAGCCTGTTGTTTGAACCAAGCATGCAAAAGAGGTCATGAAATTCCCAGATAGTGCAGTACGTAGTAATCAAATGTCAAGTACAGAGAGCTGAGCCGAGAATGGATGGGGAAAAACAAAATAGATACCTAACATAGTCTACCCATTTCTCTCACAGCATCCACTCTTATTTTTACATCCAGAAAACAGAACATTTTCTCCAAATCCTGGAGACAAAGTCCTATCAACTACCTTAATGTTCAGTGATATGAATCCAGGAACACTTATCTGATGAGCTGAATTGTGACCCTAAACCCAAAATTACGTTGAATTTCTAATCCATGTTACCTGTAAATGTGACTTTCTTTGAAAATAGGGTTACGGTGGATATGATAAAGTTAAAATTAGTCATTAGATCCCTAATCCAATATGACTCACATCCTCTTAAGAAGAAAGGACTTTGGACACAGACAAATACATGGATAATTCCAGGTGATGACACACAGGGAAAGAGAATTAAAAACAAAATCTTCTAACATATTAGAAATCCTCACCACAAAGGTCGTAGAGGAAAAATACACTTTTCTTTTTCTCCTTCCTTCCTCCCTTCTTCCCTCCCTCCCTCCCTACCTCCCTCCCTCCTTTCCTCTCTTCCCTTTTCTTTCCCTTTCTTTCTCT
>NW_012114422.1:5873358-5878844 GCF_000951035.1 Colobus angolensis palliatus
GCCTCACAAATAACTTTTGTAGTTTTGAAACTACAGGCTTGTACCACCATGCTTGTCTCTTTTTAAAATTTTTTTGTAGAGACAGGGTTTCACCATGTTGCCCAGGCTGGTCATGACATCCTGGTATCAAAAGATTCACCTATGTTGGCCTCTGAAAGCAGCAGAATTACAGTTGTGAGCCACCATGCCTTACCAAAATACTTTTCTTACCCAATAAGCATTAAATAAAAACTTGATATATATCACAGACAATCAAGAGATGCAAGGACAGAAATAAAATTCCACTGTTTTCTGTAGCCAAGCAGAATTCATGTTTCATACATGTTCTGTAGATGAACAATATGTAGTTCTCAGGTAAGAGGATCCTCTTACACAGAATTCATCCTAACTTTACCTGGTTATTGAGGTGGCCTGTTGTTAGCAAATTGGCTATATCCAAAAGAAAAGCAAACTTCTTATGTTTTTATGACATGAGGTTAGGTTTGCAACTTGGAGAATGGCACCCACTGAAGTTAGACTCCTCGCCTCCCACACAAATTGGGAGATAAAGATAGTATCTCCCTTGTTGTTGACATTTCAAAGAGATGACTCTCAAGTTTTTGAGAAAGATGTTCTTGAATCATAAAGATGATAAAATGTCTATTCAGTTTACTAAAAGATCTCATTACATTTCAAAGAACGGAGAAAGTATTTTCAACTTTATATTTTCTAAAGTAGATGCTCTCAGAAAAAAGAAGGAAGAGAATCTCTTTCCTTAATTTATCAGGGACAATGAAGCCTCTTATTTTTAGTTTGTATTTGTTCTTACAAGATAGAATAAGACATTGGACATATGTTATCACAAGTCAAGGATTATTCTGGGCTACCAGAAACTGGAGGAGGCAAAGAAATATCCTCCCCTAAGGTTTTAAAGGACGCATGATTTCAGGTTTCTAGCTTCCCAAACTGTGAGAGAACAAATATATATTGTAAGCCACCCAAAAAACAGAAGTGGCTATAAAAATATTTGGTAAAATGTAGATGGTGGGTTGATGAGTACAGCAAATTACCATGGCACATGTATACCTGTGCAACAAACCTGCATGTTCTGCACACGTATCCCAGAACTTAAAGTATAATAAAAATAAATATTTGGTAAAATGGTCTTTGTTAAAATTAAGAGCTCTTGTTATCAAAAGAAACTATGACTAGAATTAAAAATTAAAGTCATAGTGTAAGAGATAAACTTGCATTGTTTATTTAAAAAGAGGTTAAATAAAGAGATATTTTAAAGTACAAATAAATGCAGCTTGAAATTATTAGAAAAAATGATCTAAGAATGCACTTTATAAAAGAGAATATTCAAATTATCATTAATCATAAGATAAGAATTTCACCTCATGAACAAAGAAATGCAAATTTAAATTACAACATTTTTAAGTCAGTAACTGTGAAGTGTTATTTTACTCAATTTGTAAGCTAATGGGAAAGTCTGACACACAGAAAAATAAACATACAAACAAACGCACAAATGTAGAAGAAAGAGAAAGACAGAGAAAGAAAGAGAGATTGATATTTGGGTTAAAGACAAAGACAGTTTATCACTCACAGCAAAAGCAGAAACCAAGTTAAAATTACAAGCTGTTTCCTAGAGCACCAATTCCCATTGGGCAAAGTGGTGAGTTCCAGTTGATAACTTTACATGTAGCAACAAGATGTTACAGCATTAAAAATACAAGTTTGGGACACTCTGATCTTATGTAGTAGCTGCTAGTAAACCTGCTCATCCACCCTCTTTTCCAGAGACAAATGTCAATTTCTTTACCCTGGAATATAAGTAAATATTTCCAAGGAGTAGGGAAACACATCCCTAACTTGATTACCCAAAAAAGTAAGCAAGAGTTTTTTCTGGGAGAAACATCTCTCAATTTTTTAGAGGGAATTGTTGTCTTTATCCTTACTTGTCCAAAAAACAAAATAAAATCGCCTCCGAGGGATTTTCTGTCTCTGTTTCCAGGGCTGCATACAGATTCCAGAAAAGACAGTATCAAAGCATGAAGGCCATTTAATACCTGGATGTGTAGTATCTCCACAAATCTATGAAAAAATTGTCTTCCAACAAATATAATACCAATTAAATAGAATAGCTAAGTTTGCAGAAAATGTCAAAATCAAGTTTAGCTATAATATCAAAAAACTGGAAATTTCATGTAATGCTGGTGCACCAAAACTGATTGACCACCTAAACTGATTATAAGCATACTCTATTTCACAACAAAGCAGTTCCATTCTTAGTAATATAACTTAAAGAAATGAGTGGGATTATTCCAAAAGATATGCAAAAGAAAGTTCAGAGCAACATTATGTGTAATAGTTCTAAACTAGGGGGAAAAAAAAAGTCAATCAAAAGTAGATTTATTTATTTTATTTTTTCAAGTAACGCTTGTTTAATATGGAGTAGTAGAACATGGTTATATTATACCATTTAAGATGTTCTGTCATATGACTCTACTGTAGTATATCCAATCATATATTTAATTTTCTTATTCAACTTGTAGGTTCAGGCGGTACATGTGCATGTTTGTTACATGGGTAAACTGCATGTCACTGGGGTTTGGTGTTCAAATAATTTCATCACCCAGGTAATGAGCATAGTACCCAATTGGTAGTTTTTGACTCTCAGCCTACTCCCACCCACCACCTTCAACCATGCCCCGGCACCTGTTGTTCCACTCTTTGAGTCCGTGTGTATTCAATGTTCAGTTACCACTTTTAAGTGAAAGCATGCAGTATTTGGTTTGCTGTTCCTACATTTATTTCCTTAGGATAATGACTTACAGGTGCATCGATGTTGCTGCAAAGGACATAATTCCATTCCTTTTTATAGCTACGTAGTATTCCATCATATATATGTACCACATTTTCTTTATTCAGTCCACTGTTGATGAGCATGTACTTGTTACTGTGAATAGTGCAGCACTGAATGTGTTACCAGAGGGTCCTTGCTCCCAGAGCTCCCAAGATGGTGGTGGGCCACTTCCAAGATGGTGGCAAGCCTCGTGTTCTCTGACCTGGGGTTCTTGGCCTTGCAGATTCCAAGGAATGGAATCTTGGGCCATGCGGTGAGTGTTATAGCTCTATTAGAAGCTGTGGGTCATGGAAGAGAACCATGGAACCCAGTGACTAGTGTTCAGCTGGATTAGGATGAACCCAGGCACTTAGCCATGCAGAAACAATGGGAACAATAGCAAGCCTTTAGCCCCATTGGGAGTGGCAGTGGGCGCCTCGCTGGCTCAGGAGCAGCGTGGACACCCTGCTGGATCTGGAGGGATGGAAGTCAGTGGTGGGTCTGCGATGGCGGCAAACAGCAGTGGTGGACAGCGAGCAAAAGCTCAGCTCCAGCTGTAACAAAACATGGACCAGAAGAGTGTAGTTGCTAATAGAAATAGAATGAAGACAGAGCTCCCACATAAGGGAAGGGGACCCAAAGGGGGTTGATGTTGATAGCTCAAGTGCCTGGGTTTATATCCTGATTCTTGTCCCTCCTGCTGTGCTCTCAGGCAATAGATGATTGGCTATTTCTTTACCTCCTGTTTTGCCTAATTAGCGTTTTAGTGAGCTCTCTGATTGGTCGGGTGTGGGCTAAGTTGCCAGCCCCAGGTTTAAAGGTGGATGTGGTCACCTTCCCAGCTAGGCTTAGGGATTCTTAGTCGGCCTAGGAAATTCCAGCTAGTCCAGTCTCTCAAATGTATGAGTGCTTGTGTCCTTTTGGTAGGGCAACTTACTAATATTTTCCTTTTGGTTTATATCAGTAATGAGATTCCTGGTTCAAATAGTACTTCTAGTTTAAGTTACTTGGGAAATCTCCAAACTGCTCTCCACTATGCCTGAACTAACTTACATCCCACCAGCAGTGTATAAATGTTCCTTTGCCCCTGCAACCTCACTAACATCTGATTTTTTTGATGTTTTAATAATAGTCGTTCTGACTGGTGTGAGATGGTATCTCATTGTAGTTTCAATTTGCATTTAATAATTAGTGATATTGACCATTTTTTCATATTCTTGTTGGCCCCATGAATGTTTTCTTGAGAAGTGTTTGCTCATATCCTTTGCCCATTTTTTTTTTTTTTTCAGGCTGGAGTGCAGTGGCGCGATCTCCGCTCACTGCAAGCTCTGCCTCCTGGGTTCACGCCATTCTCCTGCCTCAGCCTCCCGAGTAGCTGGGACTAGGGGTGCCCACCACCATGTCCGGCTAATTTTCTTTTGTTTGTTTGCATTTTCGGTAGAGATGGGGTTTCACCCTGTTAGCGAGGATGGTCTAGATCTCCTGACCTCGTGATCCACCCGCCTCGGCCTCCCAAAGTGCTGGGATTATAGGCATGAGCCACAACGCCCGGCCCCTTTGCCCATTTTTAATGGAGTTAATGTGGTTTTTGCTTACTGATTTGTTTAAGTCCCTTACAAATTTCTAGACATTACACCTTTGTCAGATACATAGCTTGCAAATATTTTCTCCCATTCTGTAGGTTGTTTGGTACTTTGTTAATAGTTTCTTTTGCTGTGGAGAAGCCCTTTAATTAGGTCCCATTGGTCAATTTTTGTTTTTGTTGCAATTGCTTTTGGGGACTTAGCCAAGAATTTTTTGCCAGGGCTAATGTTGAGAAGGGTATTTCCTAGGTTTTCTTCTAGAAGTTTTATAGTTTTAGGACTTACATTTAAGTTCTTAATACATCTTGAGTTGACTTTTGTATATGATGAAAGGAAAGGGTCAAGTTTCAATCTTCTGCATATGGCTAGCCAGATATTCCAGCACCATTTATTGAATAGGGGGTCGTTTCCTCAGTGCTTGTTATTGTCGACTTTGTCAACAATCAGATAGTTGTGGGTGTGTGGTGTGGCTTTATTTCTGGGTTCTCTAACTGGTTCTATTTTGCAGTATAGTTTGAATTAGGTAATATGATGCCTAGAGCTTTGTTATTTTCACTCTGCATTTCTTTAGCTATTCAGTCTTCTTTTTTATTTCCATATAGATTTTAGGATAGTTTTATTTAATTCTGTAAAAAAAAAAAAAAATGATGTTGGTAGCTTGATAGAAACAACATTGCACCTGTAAATTACTTTGGGCAGTATAACCATTTTAACAATACCGATTCTTCCTATGCATGAGCATGAAATGTTTTTTCCATTTGTTTGTGTAATCTCTGATTTATTTTCAAAGGGCTTTGTATTTCTTATTGTAGACCTCCTTTACCTGCTTGGTTACTTGTATTCCTAAGTATTTTATTCTTTTTGTGGCTATTGAGAATGGGATTGCATTCTTGATTTTGCTGTCAGCTTGGATGGTACTTTCGAATAAAAAAGCTACTGAATTAGGCCGGGTGCGGTGACTCACACCTGTAATCCCAGGTAGAGGTTGCGGTGAGCTGAGATTGCACCATTGCCCTCCAGCCTGGGCAATAAAAGGGAAACTCTGTCAAAAGGAAAGGAAAGGGAGGGGAGGGGAG
>NW_012114422.1:5878940-5989752 GCF_000951035.1 Colobus angolensis palliatus
AAGGATTCTACTGAATTGTGCCCATCGATTTTGATCCCAAAACTTGACTGAAGTTGCTTATCAGTTCTAGAAGCCTTTTTGGCAGCGACTATGGTGTTTTCTAAGTATAGAATGATATAATCTGAGAAGTGAGATAGTTTGACTCCCTCCCTTTCTATTTGCATGTCTTTTACTTGGTCTCTTTCTCTTGCTTGATTTCTCTGGCTAGGACTTCCAGTACTATGTTGAATAGGAGTGATGAGGATGGGCATCTTTGACTTGTTCTGTTTCTCAAGGGGAATGCTTCCAGCTTTTGTCTATTTAGTATGATGTTAGCTGTGAGTTTGTCATAGAGGCTCATTATTTTGAAGTATGATCATTCAATGCCTAGTTTGTTGAGGGTTTTTTAACATGAAACAACATTGAATTTTATTGAAAATATTTTCTGCATCTATTGAGATGATCATGTGGTTTCCTTTTTAGTTCTGTTTATGTGATTAATCACATTTGTTTATTTGTGTATGTTGAGCCAACCTTGCATTTTCAGAATAAAGTCTACTTGGTCATTGTGAATTAGCTTTTGAATACACTTGCTGGTTTCAATTTGTTAGCATTTAGTTGAGCATTTTTGTGTCTATGTTCATCAGGGATATTGGCCTGAAGCTTTCTTTTTTCATTATGTCTCTGCTGTGTTTGGTATCAGAATGATTCTGGCCTTATAGAATGAATTAGAGAGGAGTCCCAGTTCCTCAGTTTTTGAAATAATTTCTGTAGGATTAATACCTTTGGGTATGTACTCTGTAATGGGATTGCTGAGTGGACTGATAGTTTTATTTTAAGTTCTTTGAGAAATCTCCAGATTGCTTCCCACTGTGGCTGAACTGATTTACATTACCACCAAGAGTATGTAAGTGTTCCCTGTTCACAGCTTCACCAACTCTGGTAATTTCTCAACATTCTGCCTGGTGTGAGATGGTATCTCATTGTGGTTTTGATTTGCATTTCTTTGATGAATAGTGATGGTGAGCATTTTTCGTATGGTTGTTGACTGCTTAGATAGCTTCTTTTGAGAATTCTTTGTTCATGTACTTTTCCCTCTTTTTAAGGGGGTTGTTTCTTTTTTTTTCTTGTTGAAGAGATTAAGTTCCTTATAGATCTGGTTATATTAGACCTTTGTCTGATGCATAGCTTGCAAATGCTTCTAAATTTCTAGAGTTCACCTGAATTTCTTGGCCCCTGGCCACTTTGTTTATCTTCCAAGTTAGAATCACTGGTTGAGTTTTATTTTTATACTACATTATACTGAAACTCTTCTTCTATAATCAAATATCCTTCTTTCCCTCTTATAAAGACCCTAGCGATTACATTGAGATCATGTCGATAATTCAGGATGATTTCTTTAACTTAATATTCTCAATTTAATCCCATCTGCAAAGTCCCTTTTACTAGACATGGTAACATATTCACAGGTTCTGGGGATTAGGACATAAATAGCTTGGGTCAGCACAGGGAGGCATTTGTTAGCTTTCTTTACTTTCTTTTCCTTTTATTTAGTTCATTTTAAATCAGAGGCTCTTTTTTAATAAAGTTTTTAAACAGAAATTATCACAGAGGTGTGGAAATCTGAAAGAATATTGGAACTAAAGGGAAACTAAGCAGATTGTTACTGTCTTGGAAAGGAGAAAGATTGAAAGGTGAAAGGAACCTGATTACTTCTAGGAGAAGATAAAGTATATACTACTTCACCTCTCTAGGAACACAGAAGGATGTCTTTGATATGACTCCAGTTTAAAAGAAACCTTGTTTATCATTCCATTTTGTGAGCAGTTTAGGCCCACAAAATCTTCAAATTTTAGCAAATATTACAGATGTGTTCAAACTAATAAAAGTGTTTTTTTCTACAAAGAATACAGAAGTAGTAGTTTTATTTTAGGTTTTTGAAAGTAAAAATATGGTAAACCAAGAATCATGGATCAATACATAGCCCCAGCTTTCAAATGTGATAAAATAGTAATTTTAAATTTTATTATGCTCATATACTGGGATGAATTGTTTAACGATAGTATACATTCATTTTCTATTTGGATTGTTTTCTATCAAGCTCTGAGTGTTCTTTTTACATTCTAAATACTAGTCCTTTGTTGGATATGTGATTTGCAAATATTTTCTCCTATTCTATAGCTTGTCTTTTTATCCATTTAGTAAGTCTTTCAAAAAAGCAATTAAAAATATTTTGATGAGATTCAATTTCTCATGCGTCTTTCATGGATAATGCTTTTGGTGTCAACTCTAGAAACTTTTCACCTAGCCTTAGCATCCGGGATTTTATTTTGCATTTTTTTTTGAAATTGGTTTACATAGTCTTATTTGAAGAAACATTAGCTGATACCTCAAAGTCATTACAGCTCCATGTTTTTGACTGCTGTTTACTTTGGCACAGGAAAATCTGCTAACTCAACCAAGTATATCTGTGAGTTTCCTATTGCTATACTGGATTTGTAATATCCCTATTATGATACAAATGACCATAAACTTAGTTACTTGGAATGTCACATATCTATCACCATACACTTTTAAAGACCATAAGGTCAAAAGTTGGTAGGGATGCATTCTTTTCTGTAGTCTCTAAAGAATTTTCATTGTTTTTTTTGTTTGTTTGTTTGCCAATTTTGGCTTCTATAGATTGCTCTCATTCCTTGGCTCATATCCCTCTCCCATCTTTAAAGCAGAGAATGGGGCTAGGTGTGGTGGCTCATGCCTGTAATCCCAATACTTTGGGTGGCCCAAGCCGGTGGATCACCTGAGGTCAGGAGTTTGAGACCAACCTGGCCAACATGTTGAAACCCCATCTCTACTAAAAATATGAAAAAATTAGCTGGGTGTGGTGGCAGGGGCCTGTAATCCCAGCGAACTCAGGAGGCAGAAAATTGCTTGAACTCAGGAGGCAGAGGTTGCAGTGAGCCGAGATCACCTCATTGCACTCCAGCCTGGGCAACTAGCGAAATTCCATTTCAAGAAAAAAAAAAAAAAGCAAAACATGGTAATTTCTCAATTCACATACTGTGGCTGACTCTCCTGCGACCTTCTTCCATTTATTATTACTCTAGTGATTACATTAAATCCCAGATAACTCAGAATACTCTTCAGATCTCAAGGTCAGCTGATTGCTAACCTTAATTATATTTGCAACTTTAATTCCTTCCTACAGCATAACACAACAGTCACAGTTTCCAGGAATTAGACCATGGGCACCTCTTGTGGGCTATTTTTCTTCCTACCACAGTATCTGTAAATGTCAACAAAACTGTTGAGCAGAATTCAGTTATTTCAACTAATCTCTTGGCATTGTGTAGGAATAGACACAACAAAGAAAGATCATAATATCATTTTAATTTTGAAAACTTCATCTGACTTTCCTTTCCACTTGAAATAAGCTTTGTCACTTGCTAGCCTTAGTTTTGGTTGTTACAACAAGATGCACTCAGAAATTTGCTAGTATTACTCACTTCAGTTGGGATTAATAAATAGAAAGCCTCAACTATTATTTGTTTTTCTTCCTTTTCCTGTCCCATAATACATAACAATTTCTAAGCAAGCAGTGGTAGAGCAACCTAGTGGAAAAGGTACCTTTCTAGTGTTAAAGCTTTTCTCCCAGGAGCTTTTAACCAGAGATATGAAAATAGTATTGAGCAAGAAACACAAGGTAATAACAAAACAAGAAAAGGCCATGTTAACACTACTCCTTAAAAACAATCCTATTAACCTGTGGTGAAAATAAACCTTAGACCACGTTGCTGTATATCCAAACTCCCCTGCTTAAATGGAGCTGTTAACTGTAAAACAACCTTCTAGTAATGTTAGCTACGTCAAATATTATCTACTAAGATAATACATTTTAAAGAAATTCTTTTTGCATGTTGGATTGGGCTTGTCGCATTACATGCAAAATATAATATCTACTTTATTTTACATATATTTTGAGTGCAGGAAATGGAGGATAAAAATGATTGTCTATATATTTTTCAAAACATTTAAGGAGAAAATGATAAGCTTGGCCTCCACTGGTATTTAAATTTGACATCAATATTTTAATCTTAAAATTGAATTTTTTCTCTTGTTTTATATAAGAAGCTAGGTAATTTTACTTAATAAATACCACTATCTAATTGAACTTAGTTTAATTCTAAAAGTAGACATTTTGTATAATCTTATATTGGTTTCTTACATATCACCAAAAAACTGCAATACAATTAAGTTAGTTTTAAATTTAAATTGTATTTTTCAGGTTTAGGTACATATTTATTAAATAAATATTTATGGAAGATTTATTATATTTCCCATTGTGGATACAGCAGAGAAAATAGCCTCTTTCTTAAAGCTTATATTCTAATGAGGGAAAAATACAAATAAACCCATAATACTACACAAGATTATGTGAGATTATAAAATGAAGAAATTTAAAGCATAGTAAAAAAAATAGAGAAGGAAGGGCATCTGTTTTCATGGTCAGCAAACTTATCTCTGTTATAACCTTTTCATTACCTTGTTGGCATACGGCAGTCACAGACAATATGAAATTAAAACCTTTTATAAATAAGTAATATTTGTTTGCAAGACTCAGGCAACAGAGATGCAGATAATGAATCAAAGCCTACTTTTATTCTAAAATGGTTTGTTTTATATATTAGTAAGAAGATGTTATAAAATTATACTGTAACTAATGCACTTCAAAATATATTCTACTAAATACACCATGAAACCTCGAAATTGAAGTAATCCTTAACTAGTCACAAAATTAAAACTGTCACCTGTCATATTTAATTTTTGTTTTAATCTTAAAGCAGTTTTAAATGTGAAAGATATTAATTTCTATGTATAATGAATCCATGATTAAGGGTTTCAGCTATTTTATTATTTTGAAAGAAAAAAAACAAATGCATCAAGCAAGAATAAAAATTCAAATAGTCACCATTATTCTCAGATCAACTGTGTTTTTACCCAAAGATCTAGCACTTTTAAATGGGAAAGTGAAGGATATAAATTAAAAGGAACAGTTGCAGAATCTCAATGAAGATTGGGCAAGAGATATGTGTTAAATCTATATTTGAAGCTGTTGTGTTTATGCAAAGGTTTTGTCCTTTCAGTGATTATCAGTTCTGTTATGAGTATGCAGAAGACATATGATAGAGAAATGGATCCCCAGCTCTCTTCATATCTTCCTGGAAAATTAATATAGGGTCCATTGTACTGGACATTGAGAATACAAAAATCAATGGAAAATTCTTCTTTTATATCAATAGCTAATAAGCTACTGATGAATTGGCAAATCATTTTCATTTTATTTGCTTAACTTAATCTATTGTCAGTAAATGCTTGGAGCTTATCATGAAAAAAATATTTCAATCCCACCCATAGTGGGGTTTTCTTTTTAAAATTATAATATCAATTATGGATAAGGTGTTTTATATCTGTTGTGTATTTGGTGAATATATATATATATATATGTATCATGTGTCATCTTTACCCAACCTAGTCCATGTAGTACATGCAGTTATTTTTTTAAGTCTATATGAACTAAAATTTACAAACTTTCGAGAAACTCACTATAGAATGACAGGGAAAGAATTTCATTTTACTGAATCAGACAACAATATTTATGAAGATTTAGGAAACAAAAGATTGTGTGAAATGAGAAGAGAGACACACATATTATTCATTATGATTAATAATTGCCTGCAGTCTAACATGTATCCTATAAGGTGAAAATAATTTTATTGTTGTTCTTAATAAAAATGTCCAACAAATCCCTTCAGAGATTTTACTCATACCTGAGTAAATTCTTCATAATGATTCAGTTTCATCATGTAATTAGAATGGGATTTACCATTAACATCCCAAAATTATATAATTAATTACATTCAGCTTCAATTACAATTACTAATTGATACAAGGCCTCTAGCTTAACTCCTAGAGGTAATCAATTTTACAATAGGCATTTTGAACAAGTGATTAGATCACATTAGCCTACTAGTTCATGTGAACTGGCTAATTAGACAAAATTTTGTTTTGCTAAAAATCTCAAGAAAACCATACCAGGAAATTCCATAGGCAAAACTTCTCCCAAAGTTATTTATTCATGTGATTTTCACCTGGATAAAAAAGGTTCTTTCTTTGGTTGTCAGCACTTCCAATAGTCTTAACTATGTTCTATCCTTTAAGTCCTTCTCTAGTTTTTCCCTTATTCACTTTCTTGTAAATGTAAGGTAGAACATATCCTACTCAAGTTAATCTATTAATTTTTCACGTTCTTTCATGTCATCAGTGCCAGCTGTAGTTTGTTCCAATTTCGCTTATGGTATAAACAAATAATAAGAGACACAGAAATAAAATTTATTTCTCAGCATTCCCAAATTTCAAGGAATAATATGGTTAACCTTAATTGTGGTAAGGAGGTAGATCTTTTTTTTTTCATTTGCAGTTTTTGAGTTCCTGGGTTGAAGCATTAGACTTTGAATTGGGGGCATGTACGTATCACTGGCTATGTTTCTTAAAATACAGATACCTGAACACACAGAGAATCTGAGTCAGAGACCCATAGCCTGTGGAGCACAATTTTAGAAACACTGACCTAAGATAGAAAGATACTGTTACAGGTACCAGGAATTTGAGGCTCTTCGGTAACTTCAAAAATCAAACAGACAAAATTTATCTGACTTGTATGAGCTATGGGTTTTTATTTTACCTGGGATGTCAAAACATCACATGCAGGAGAGGAACACAGTTCCTTAAGCCTGGTTAAATGATGAACATCTTAACCAATATTTGAATAAATTCTTATGAAACCTTTTTCCAGTGTAACATGTTAAAGTGTTCTTAGTGCAATTCTTTTTCAGCAACCCAATTACCAATATGATATGAATGGGGTTGAGAAAGAAACATCCATAAACAAGAATATATAAGAAAATCTTCGGCGGGGCGCGGTGGCTCAAGCCTGTAATCCCAGCACTTTGGGAGGCCGAGATGGGCGGATCACGAGGTCAGAAGATCGAGACCATCCTGGCTAACACGGTGAAACCCCCGTCTCTACTAAAAAATACAAAAAACTAGCCGGGCAAGGTGGCGGGCTGTAGTCTCAGCTACTTGGGAGGCTGAGGCAGGAGAATGGCGTAAACCCGGGAGGCGGAGCTTGCAGTGAGCTGAGATCTGGCCACTGCACTCCAGCCTGGGCCACAGAGTGAGACTCCGTCTCAAAAAAAAAAAAAAAAAAAAAAAAGAATATATAAGAAAATCTTCGCCTTCAGTTCAGAAATTTGAACATGGTTTCCTTGTAGTTTTGGTTTACCCAAGTGATGAAAAAATGGTTGTCTATTAGGCAGCTTAAACCTGAGACCTACCTCAAATCACATGTATAAGAAAATAGTAGTAGCATGCACAGTTAAATTAAAATGAGTATATACTTAAAAGATATGTAACTTTAAAAACAGTCTAAGTGTTAAAAAAAAACATACAGATAAGGGTCACTGTGTACCTAAACCTAATTTGTAACATGTAAGTTAGAGCCCCAGACTCAAAATTAGAGCCCTCAATAATATATGTACTCATAATTTGTTTTATGTTACAAATTCTGCAGGTATTTAATATATATCCAGGCTTTTTGCATCAATTTGAAAGATCTCAGCTATTGTAAAAAATACATACATGTATATATATATACACATATGTGTTTATATACAGCCTACATATATACTTTATAAAAAGTTTGTAAATATTTCAATATACATGTACTATTTTGCAATAGTACTAAATTCATGCAGTATATAGCACTACATAATATAAGTTATTTAAATATTCTAATACTACTATTAGTAGATGTGTCTGTGTGTATGTAAGGATAAAATATTTTATTTAAAACTTGTTTGGATGCGAGTGACAGGAAACCTGAAAAAATTGTCTTAAATAAGATAAAGTTATTGACTCATATAAATGAAAACCAGGAGTACAGTTATATATCCAACTCCAGCCGTATTAACTGTTTAAACAGACACATGATTTGGATTCAGTATATCTGATGACTTGACTTTCTTTACCTCAGTGCGTTTACTTATTTTCTTAACTGTGTGAAAGTTTGATCTTTGTAAATTCTGTTTTTAGTATCATAGGTGAAAACCCAGCAAGAGTTATTAATGGTGGTTATTCTAACATTACCTGTGGGATCTGAATTGTTTAATTTAGCTAGTTTTATGAACCTAGCCTTGAACCCCTTACTATGAACAGGGAAATATCATTAGGGTGAAAAAAGCATGCCTCCTACAACAATGATAGCCTAAGATTTTCAAGGATAATGACTAGGTTTTTGGCAAGTTTAACTAAATGGCCCATTCCTTTTAAAATATAGGAAACTTCCAAAGAAAAAACAAATTAGAGTGTTACCATATTATCTATTATAACCACTTTGAGTTTTAGAGGTTTGATAGCATCTAGTGCTAATGTTAAATAAAATGTTAGTTGTATGACCTGGAGTGTTGAAGAAATTATACACTAAAAATCATCAACTTGAAAATCATCAGCATAAATGTGATTTAAAGTTTGGATTAAAACATCAGGCCCTGAAACTTTTGTAAGAATGTTGAAGAAGTTCTAGTGAAAGAAGGCAAAGAGACAAAGACAAGGGACTGTTAATTCCACGGGAGCTGATGACAACTGTCTCCTCCCCAACTGGACACATGTAGAAATTACTTCCTGGGCCGTTCTGTTAGGTAATGTTGGGTGGCTGGTTTTGCCAATGCAGTCTTGTGCCTATTTGTGAACTGTAGCATTTGATCATCATATGGTACTCTTTAAGATTCTCTCACTTTCTCTCTCATTCTTTCTCTCCAAGAAATAGCAATTTAATGATGCCAGTTACTCTAACTGCCTGGATCCATGAGTAACTCCAGTGAGCACAATTTCTCTGCTAACCAGCAATGGACAAGTAATTTGAATAAGATATAAATGTGTGTTGATATTTATAGCTGCATAACTGTGCCTATCCTGGCTGAAACATGCTGTGTTTCAGCTACAAATGGAAATGTATTCAAAGGAGCATGTAAAAAACAGTCTATAAAAGCAAACTGAAAATCAAAACCTATCCATCAGATTGCTTATCAAAAGTTAAATGTCAGCAATTATACAGATATAGATACTGAAGTGAAACATGAAAAGTTTAAGTATTTTACATTCTTTGTTCTTTGTTATTCTGGAAGATTGCTAATAATTCTAGGAGTTATTAAAGAAACACATACTACTAACAGCTTGAAGTTTGTAGCTTCACATTTGTTACTTATATTGTGATCAGTAAGGAAAGTGCTCCTCATATAAATAACACAAAATTAAATAACCATTACAAACATTTTACCAACACTGCTTTGAATAATGTAAAAAAAAAAAAAAAAAATCCCTCTGCAATAAGCCTGCATGGCCACTGGATGTCAGGATTATGTTATGCCTATTGATTACTTTTGTTTAGTAATTTCCTGTAGATATTTCAAATTTTAGAAACCTGTGTTTTTAAAGACAAACTTCAAACAAAAATAAAATAGTCATATTATCTTAAGATGTTTATGTTTAGGCCATCCAATATTTAAATTCACTTAAAACCTAACAAGATTTGTTTTACGTCTTTGACGCTGAATTTCAAAGGTTTATTTTTGAAATACACAGAGCAGTTATTTTTGTTTTAATATGCCTATTTCTGTAATTTTGACATTGCCACTTTAGCCAGTAAGAATGTTCAAAATTGAAGTTATATATATGTTTCTTGTTATCTGTTGAAATTACCAAATTAAGATTATTCTAAAATTGGTCAACTAATTCATAAATATAATTGGACATTTCAAAATTACTTAAAAAATTGTATTTGCCTTAATAGATTTATCATATTGTTTCATAAAACTAAATTTTTATGAATATTTCAGTATGAGTTTTTAAGAATAATATGTGATTAATGATAAATGAATTTATCAAATTGATAGAAGTGAAAACAATGAAATTTTTTAACTAGAATAAAAATATTGAGTTAAATGCATTATATTGGATTTCTGGATATGAGATCACAGCTATTTGTAGTGCATTATGGCATTCTTGCTACTAACACAAATGTATATTCTTTCTGAGAATATCTACGATTTTGTTCTCTGAGCAATATTGAGTGGTCTAAATTACCATATGATGATAAAATCGGCACGATGTAAATTTTTCACCTTTGACTGGAGCTTGATTGATTCATTTCTTTTTAAATTTCTTAGACAAAATTGTGCTTATTAATTTTCTGAGACACTGGTTATGAAGTATTTTGTCCATATATCTTCTTTCCTTAAGTATTTATTCAAAATATTTTATTGACTTTTAATATTTACTTAAAAATGAATACATATGTATATAAGCAAAATATATAAAGATAACAGAGTTTTTTCAAAGTTATTAAAGAAAATCTTATTAAACTTGCAGATTCAATGCAATTTTAGACAAATTTTTAATGTTTTTACTCAGGCTTTTACCTTGAATTGCTCGCATTTTCATTCACAAATTTTACTTTGAATGTATGTTACTTGGTTAAGTAATATGAGTAATATCACTTACAGAAATGCTCAACATTTATACTCTACATTTAATTTTTTTCATATGATGATGAAAGTTTTACAATAATTTGAGAAATCAACTATATATGATGTGAAAGTGTCAAAATTGCCCATTTTTCTTCTATGCCCAAATTTATATTATGTATGGAAAGTCATTTCATGTGGGATATATATGCAAGAAGTTTGATCTGGATGGGATTCCATAAACCTTGGATATGCAGAACATCAAGGAAGTTTGTCTCGTCAGCCCTGGGTGTTCATGGGGGACTGGTTTCAGGACTGCTCACTAATACTGAAATCCAAGCATGCTCAAATCTCTCATATAAAATGGTGTACTATTTGCATATAACTTACTCACAGCCTCCTATATACTTTAAATCATCTCTAGATTACTTATAACATCTAATACAATCTAAATCCTATGAAAATCATTGCTATCTTATATTTAATTGTATTTTTGTTTTATTGTTTATTTTTAAAAATATTTTTGATTTGAGGTTGGTTTAAACTTCAGATGTAGAACCCATCGACATGAGGCACTAATTGCATATAGTATCAACTGGAGTGAGGAGAAAAAATGCATTTAGAGTAACATACAATTTACTTAAATGGTATTATTTCATGTTTATATTACAGTCAATGTTTTTCATTTTCACTTCAGCTACCAGTATAATGGAAACACAAGGAGTATCAAACAAATGGAACTGAAATAAGAGAAAAGGATAATGTCTTAATTTTGTGGTATAACAGAATATCATAGACTGGGTAATTTACAATAAAAAGTTTTATTGGTTCACAGTTCTGGAGGTTGGGAAGTCCAATATCAAAGTGCTGGCATTTAGCAAGGGCCTTCTTGCTGCATCATAGCATGGTGGAAATCATTACACTGTGGAAGGGCAAAATGTAGGCTAGACGGAGCTAGAAAACAGAGTGAAACCACTCCTGGGATAATAAGCCCACTATTATAATAAAGGCATTAGTCCATTATGACGGCCTAGCCTTCATGACTTTAACACCTCTTAAAAGTCCACCTCCTAATACTGTCGCAATGGCAATTAAATTTCAACATGAGTTTTGGAGGAGACAAACATTCAAACCATAGTAGATGACGATACACTTTTATACTACAAAACAACCAAAACCACAACATTTCAAAAATTGAGTTAACTGTTTTACCTCTTTTTAAGGCCAAAAGGTGTAATTTTTTCCTCTTTCTTATGAAGACATGTTCTTTTCTTTTTTCTTTTTTTTTTTTTTTATGATAGACTTTCTGCCTTTAATCTTGGTTCCTATGGACAGTTTGGACTTGCAATGTCACTGGTATGGCCTTGAATCAGTAATTTTTATTACAAGTGATCCTATTATTTAAGTGGTACAATGTGTTCTGTACTAACTCCAAATACCTTAATGAGAGAATCTGACTGATCTGATCTGGAGATTAGAGATCTGGATCAGTTAGCACCTGTCATATAATAATCTATTACTAGTATTTTGGATGTATATGCTATAGGGTTTCTTGTTTTTAATTTTTAAAAAGGTTTAATGGGCTCACACTTCTTTAGGCTTAAAAGGAAACGTGGTGCCGTCATGTGTTTCAGGTGAGGCCTCAGGAAACTTACAATCATGGCTGAAGGTGACAGGGATCCAGCATATCACATGCGAGAATAGGAAAAAGAAAGTGAGGTGCTGGGAGGAGGGCCCCAGGCTTTTAAACAACCAGGCCTTGAATGAACTTACTAAGCAAGAACTCACTTTATCACCAAAGGGATGGTGCTAAACCATTCACAAGGGATTTGTCCCCGTGATCCAATCATCTACCACCACAGCCCACCTCCAACATTGGGAATCATATTTTAACATGGGTTTGGAGGAGTCAAACATGCAAACTGTATCACAGACTTAATATCCATCAACAGGGGATTAAATAAATTATGGGGCTGTGTGTGGTGACTCAGCTTATTATCCCAGCACTTTGGGAGGCCAAGGCAGGTGGATCACTGGAAGCCAGGAGTTTGATACCAGCCTGGGAAACACAGAAAGATCCTATTCCTACTTAAAAAAGGGGGTACATCAATAATCTGAATACTATGCAGCAATAACAAAACACAGGAGGCTCTTTATGCACTTACATGAAACAATCTTCAAAATCAATTGGTATATGTAAAAAGTCAAGATGCAGAATAATGTGTAAAAAAGCCTAAAATTTATCCAGGCCTGGTGGCTCATGCTCATGGACCTAGCACTTTGGGAGGCCAAGGCAGGAGGATTGCTTGAGGCCAGGAGTTCAAGACCAACCTAGCTAACATAGCAAAACGCCACCTCTATTAAAAGAAATAATAAAGAAAACTAAAATTTGTATTAACAAGGGGGATAACATTAGTATGCATGTGTTTATTTGATTGCATTTACATAAAACATCTCTGGAAGGATAGGGAAAAAGAACTGAGAGGCTGGGAATGGAGTGGGAGGGACAATTTTTACAATTTGACCCTTTATACTTTTTTGGACACAGGATGTTGCTGTCACCCAGATTGGACTGCAGTGCCACTATCTTGGCTCACTGCAACCTCCACCTCCTGGGTTCAGATGATCCTCCCACCTCAGCCTCCCAAGTAGCTGGGACCACAGGTACATGTCACAACACTTGGCTAATTTTTGTATTTTTTGTAGAGATGAGATTTTGCCATGTTGTCCAGGCTGGTCTCAAACTCTTGAGCTCAAGTGATTTGCCCACCTTGGCCTTCCAAAGTGCTGGGATTACAGATGTGAACCATCATGCCTGGTCCCTTTTATACTTTTGGGATTTTGATTTTTGTTTTGGTTTCTTCTTCCAAGGTTATCATAGTATGTATATAGTATTATTGCCCCACTTTGACAAATAATACAACAAACGCTTAGGATGTCCAAGTAATTTTTCAAAGTAGAAGAGAGAACAGAATATAGGCACTCTGGTGTATAAACTGCCTTTGTTTTTTCACTTTAAATTTGCTTTGTATTTTTAATTAGGAAATAATATATGTTCATAGTCACTAGGGAAACTATAATGAATAAAAAAGATGAAGAAATTCTTTCTATCATTCCCTTATCATTTTTGTAGAAGATACATACAAATAAATAATGTTGAACACCACCAAGTATTTTGTCTTCAAATACTTTCTCCATTTTCAAGCATAACTAGTGCATTGAGAACCATTAAAACCTATAATCCTCAAGAATGTGAGAAAACAAAAAGTTCATTTTTCTCATGTTAGTAAATTACAAAATCAACAAAAAAAATCAAAATGAGGAAAGACATGCAAAGTCTTTGTAAGGATATAAAAAAGCTTCCAGTTGGTCTGATTCAATTTAAATTAGATAGAAGGTGTTAACATATTTAAAAATTATTCTACTGCCAGGGGCAACATTGATAAACAATGAACATGTAGAGAAAATAAAAGTAGATGTGGCAATTTGGAGATTGTTTATTCTTGTATTGTCCAAAAGAGTGGAACCTATTATCATCCATTGACCAAGATCATTTTTGCAAATTAAATGTATTAGTTAATCAGACATAGCTTCATATCTTTGAAGATTCATATTATTTAACTTCCTTTATTTTCTTTAACACCAAATATTGTTTTTTCATTCTTATGTAGATTTTCTTATAAAAATACCTTATTAGTATGACCTTACCATTTAATTGCATGTTATAACATTATTTATCATGAAACATTGATGTTCAGAATTTGTAACAGTGATCAGGAGATTATTATCGGCCAAATAATCCATTAACTTTACATACATCATCTAATTTAATCATCATAGTAATTAAATGAAGTAAATGTTATGTTTTGATTTTACCACTAAAAAAATTGATCATTCAATAAGTTAAATGATTTAGGCAAGGTCAGATAGCTAGGATATAGAGAAGGAGACAGGTTTTCAAGTTAAAGTGAAAGCTGAAGAAAAATCATTCTATAGAGATGCTATAGTCAGGAGTTTCAGAGATTTTTATTCAACTCATATCCCTGGGCATAAACCCCTGAAGCCTGAAGCATAATGCAATCTTTATAATTCAGAAATTCAAATAAGAACATGTGTTACTTTAAAATTAAGTGCGGCATATCTCTTCCTGCAATGAGTTTGCCAAAATCAAAGTTAATGGAACAGTTTCCTGCAAAACTGCCTCACTTTAGACATTATCCACAAGTTCAGTGGTCCCAAGATAACTGACTTCAAACCACTGACTACAAATGTGAGGGTTCCTACAATCATGGTAAGGTTCTATAATTTGCTAGAAAGTTACACATAACTCACTCCAAGTACTTTACTCACTATTGCAATTGTGCTATGACTAAAAGATAAAAAGGAGAACCAATTAGAAAAAGAGAGAAAGAGAGATGCATAAGGCAAAACATGGAAGGATTCCAGGCATGGAACTTGCAGCATCTTCATGAAACAATTTTCTCTTGATGCTAATAACTAGCTGTGGAACCTCAACTGAGGTCATAGGTGTTCGGAGTTATTATTAGGTTGTATATTATAGGCACTATTGATTGAACCATTGCCCATAAGATGCAGTCTTCAGCTAGAGGTCGGGCTAATATCAGGTGGCTCGAAGCCTGAGCTCTCTAATTATGTGATTGGTCTTTGTGGCATGATTGGCACATGTCCTGAAGTCATATGATTAGTATAAACTATCTAGGGTCTCATCATAAACACCTTATTAGCATAATGAGGACCCTATCATCAATAACAAAGACACTGTTATTACTTAGGAAATTCCAAAAATGTATATACATCTGAAGTGTATCTACATATACATCAATCATTCTCTCTCAAAATCAATCAATCTCTATGTCTCACATATATATACACATAAGAGAAAGAGAGAGAGAGAGATTAATTTTAAGAAATTGGCTTATGTGATTGTGGATGCTTGGCAAGTCCAATATCTGTACAGTAGTCCAGTAGGATGGAGACCCAGAAAGGAGATGCATTTCAAAGGCAATCAGCTGGAAGAAATCTTTTCTTTCAGGGAGGTCCATTTTTTTCTTAGGCTGTCAACTGATCAGATGAGACTACCTATAGAAGGTAAACTATTTTATTCAAAGTCTACCCATCTAAATGGTAACTCATTTCATAAAACACAAAACTATCTAGAATAATGTTTGACCAAATATCTGGAAACTCCGACCCAGTCAAGTTGACAAATAAAATTAACCATAACAAGAGGCAAACTCTCAAGAACCAGAAATGGATTCTTTGTTATACACTTCCTAATTTGGTTGATATAAATGACATAGTGCTCAATTTTTTTTCTCCTGGAATTATGCTGTACTTCCCCCCAATTTATTCCCCTCGTGGGGTTCAACACATATCCAAGAAAGTAAAGCTGAACAACACCTATTAATGGAGTTCAATTCAGAAAAACAGGAACAGAGAAACATTTGACAGTGGCTGTGAGAGCTCCAACAAATAGCTGCTCTTTCTCATCTTAAATTCCTGACCCAGAGTTTCAAAGATTGTAATATGTTGGAACAGAATAATTGACAACTTCACGTATAGGCTGAGGAGAAACAGCAGGACCCTGGCATGGTTATAGAAAAGAGATGGCTTTAGGGGAGAAAACTGAAAAACAGATTTCAGTGTTAGAGTTTCTTTTCTCAAAAAGAAGTGAGCTTTAAGAGATGGTACCAGAGTCTATATGAAAGTATCCATGACTTCTGACAAGCTATGGATATGCTGAACATCTACAGAGACCAGTTCTCTGCAGACTCTGAATGTCATCTACATAATGTTGTTTGGTAATAGATCATGTATCTTTTCTCTTCAATAACTAATAGTTTAATACTATATTTGCATTTCTTTATGTACTTTGTTATTTACATTTTGTAAAGACTGGCCTTAGAGTGAATGAAAATTAACAACTGAGTCAAAGTGCTAAATTGTCTGGTCTATGGCCAGATGTTCTTTGTATGTGCACAGCAAGACATAGATATGTTTCTAAATTTTGTTATCTTTCTATTTTAATGGATTGTCTGTGATTAGAAATCATTTGAAGAAAAATTAGATTCATGGCATTGGCAAACTATTTGCTATCCTTTACTTGTCTATTTAAATAATAGGCATTTTGTCACACGCTTTTATACTTGGAAAATATTTATGCATTAAACAAGGTAGAAGACTGTCTATTTAGCTCATTTTATTAAGTCAGTAAGTTTGTCAAATACTGTATTTCAGGGGTGCCCAACCCCTAGGCCACAGACCAGTACTGTTTCGTAGCCTGTTAGGAACCGGGTCACACAGAAGAAGGCAAGTAGCCAGCATGCAAACTAAGCTTCAGCTGTATTTAAAGCCACGCCCCATGACAATCATTACCACCTGACCTCAGCCTCCTATCAGATCAACTGTGGCATTAGATTCTCATAGGCCTGTGAATCCTATTGTGGACTGCGCATGTGAGGGATCTAGGTTGCACACTCTTTATGAAAATCTAACGCCTGATGATGTGAAGTGGAGCTGAGGAGGTAATGCTAGCACTGGGGAGAGACTACAAATACAGATTAACATTAGCAGAGATGTTTGACTGCACAGAGAACATACAAATCAAATGCTTGCAGATTCATATCAAAACCCTATCAGTGAGTTAGATTTTCATAAAGGATTCCTAAAGAAACAGTGCATGAGTAGTTTATTGTCTGTTATAAAAATAAAATCTCTAGGGCAGACAAGGACATTGATGATCTGGCCACTATATCTTGGTTCTTCTCTCTACCACTCTCCACGTACTGTACAATGTGTTCTAATTTGTGTGTGATTCCTTAAGTAGATCAGAACTTACGTTCGTAGTACCGGTGTTTTCTGCTTAGAATAAACTCCATCACTTTCAGTCTCCTGACATTGTCTTTAAGACTCAGCTGTGTCTAAAATCCCTTTGGAGTCCTTCCTTTCGAAAACTTTAGAAAACTTTAATCTTTCCCTGATTTCTGGCTCCAGATGAGACACCTGTTCCCTGACTTTTTCATGGTTAGGAGTTACAGGTATCTTCTACTCACCTGGTGGCTAGCGATTTTTCAATCATAGTATTTTGCATGACATTAAAATCTTTGGCTTACATTTATTAGATGTGTTTAAAAATGTGATACATGAAATCATGTTTTATTTTCAAATTATCTCTTTCCCCACCTCCATTTCCATGAAGAGGCAGGTCTTCCTGTCCTAAGTTGCCCCAGAATGGCTTATGATTCTTCCCTAAAGATAAAGCTAGCTGAATGTATTTTTCTTCTTGGCATTTTGCTTTGTTTTTCTAAAACCTATCTTTTTTAAAACTGGAATTCTTGTAGAATGAAGGGAGAGAGGCATGGAGGAGATTCAGAGAGGGCAAATATGATTAGAAGCAGCAGCCCCCTTGGGAAGCAGCAACACCAATGAGAAAGTGACTGAGGCACACATAGGGAGAATGAATCTCAGGCCTAGCACCTCCTAGGGTGAGTGAATCTCACCCTAGGCCATGGGCCCTTACAAACATGTCCAATTGGCCCTGCTCCTACCATGGCCTGCAGCAGATCCTGTGGACAAGGGAGCACCATGGGAGCTAACACAACGCGTATCTCATCTGGAGCCAAAATAGTCCCATAACCAGTGAGACCTCCCCTGTCTATCATCTCCTTTGACTGACATTGTACATAGAAAGGCATGGAAAAATGTGATTGAGATTGAAACTCCAGTCGCTTCTGTCTGCTAAATTCTAATTTTAGTTGATTTACATATTTATACAATATTTAAAAACCTGTATCTATGCCAAATAATTGAATTCATTAATAGTTTACCTTGCTTTAGAAATTATTGAAATTGGCCAAGCACGGTGGCTCATTCCTGTAATCCCAGCACTTTGGGAGGCTCAGGCAGGCTGATTGCCTGAGCTCAGGAGTTTGCCACCAGCCTGGGCAACATGGTGAAACACTGTATCTACTAAAATACAAAAAAAAAATTAGCCGGGCATGGTGGCATGCGCCTGCAGTCCCAGCTGCCTGGGAGGCTGAGGCAGGAGAATTTCTTGAACCCGGGAGGCAGAAGTTGCAGTGAGCTGAGGTCGTGCCACTGCACTCCAGCCTGGGTGACACAGCGAGAGTCTGTCTCAAGAAAAAAAAAAAAAAAAAAGAAAAAAAAAGAAAAAAAGTATTGAAACTGTTTGTTTATTTATTTGACTTTTTTGGTTGTGAAATCTTGGTAGGCAGGCATCCTGTTTTCTTTTTATCTTCTTTATAATGCCCGACTCATAGCAGATACTGTATCAAATGAACATATACAAGACAGAATATGTCTCATGTGTGTTATACAATAATTATTCACCCTGGATTTCAAAACCCTTATTGAAAGCCTAAATAACTTGAAATTGTTATAAAACTACAAAAGAAGAACATTTCTAAGAGTTCAGAGAATGTCAAAAGCTGATTCATCCTTTGACATAGAGCTATGTGGGAAAAGAAAGAAAGCTTACTTCTTGGGCACACACAATCAGAAGCCAAGGTAGCTTTGACTAGATTGCCCACAACGTTGCATAAGACAAATATCCATGCCTTAGTAAACATGCTGCATTGTATATATTTTCCTGAGAGTCATTGCTATAAGAAAAATACATAAGATTGCTCTTGCAGGTGTTGACTGTGACACTAAAATAGAGAAGCCAACTGACCCAGAGATGAGCTAAGTCAATTGCAGAAAAGAAAACTAATACACAAATAACAATAATACAACAATAAAGTGATGACAAAAATGTGTGAGCTCATTGCAACATCTGGGGATTATTTTCCTTACCTGAGTTGATGAAATGAAGTTCATATTTCATTTGGATAGCATGAGCTCTTGCCAGATAACTATTTGAGACAGCCTTTCTCCTGAGATGGTGGGCAGGCTTTCGTGGCACTGGATCCAATTTTTGTTTTGAGGATTTGGTTAATCTTAACATTCTAACTAATGCATCTTTTAATAAATTAATGCCTTTGTAAAAAAAAAAAAAAGGTTTGTTTTATATCTTGTTCTTTCATTTATCTTCTGAACTGTTAACTTTTTAATATATTTCACTCATGTTCACAAAATGTTTAGATGGTATGCATGTATGTTTCTAAATATTCATAACAGCTACATAGAAACACTTCAGAAGGGGAGATTATGATGTTTATTTTAAATGATTCCAGGAATAACTTGTGTATATTTTTAAATATTCTAATTGATAAAAGTTTTGTCTGAAAATATGTATTTTAAAATTAAACACCACTTCATAGAATTCAAGATTTGGAAGTAACTATTTAATTTTTACAACATTTTTGAAATATTTTACATAACAAAATTAGTTTAAATGTAGTTCTTCAATCTACATGAAGATTATTCAAAATTATTTTTTAAAGCTAAATCAAATAACCTAAAGATTTTTTACATATTTAGAAAATGTTGGACAAAATAGTATCTAGAGTACAATAATAGCCAAGAAGAATACCATTCTTAATGAAAAGAAAGACTTACAGCTCATAGTTATGTATATTTTACCTACTTTAAACTCAAATCACAAATAAAATGCAACTAACTTAATACTGTTAGGAATAAAATCTTTAGGCTTGCAACTAAACTAAAGTTAAACTTAACTGCTTCACACAGATAAATTGGATGGCTGAAGAAAATCATATTATACAAAATTAATGAGCATCAAAAAGCAGGGTCTATTTTTTTTAATGACATCAGGAGACACTCTTCTTTCTTCAGAAAACAGCAATTTAAGACCCAAAATAAGATAATACCAGCAGAGGGACAGTGTGGGTGTCCAGGCCACAGACTTTCATTTAGATAACAAGGTTTTGGAAAATTAAATTCTCTCTGGGTTATACAAGACTGTAAGTTAAAATAATGTTATGCTGAATGTAAAGAAATTTGAGGTCCAAAGCCACTCTACCTTTCCTAAATTTTTTATGAAGTTTAAGCATCTATAAAGAATTATTTCCTTTGAATTTTATTAGAGTAACATCCAATTCTCTTGTATTAGAATACAAAAATATGCTGTAGATAAGGTCCTTCAACTGAAACCAAAGGATCTAACTCACAGCCTCAAATAGGTATATCACAATCGTAATATGGCAAGACACCTTGTCCAAAACTTTGAATGTCAGCATGGTATAGCTTTTTTATGAGGACAAGATGGGTTACAGGCCCAAGCTTTTTTAATTTTGAAGATGTTTGATGTAGGAGAACTGTATTTTCCAGTATCTGCTCACCTTGTCTATACTCAGACATGTCTTGAAGTCTATTTTGAGAAATTTAGTAGCCACAAGCCATCTACTCTTAGTCTTTTGAAAAATGAAGACAAATTCCAGTCTTGAAAGCTGGATTACAATGAAACACTTCATTTTTCTTTCTTGTAGAATTGAAAAAAAACTTTGTACAAACTGAAACATTAGACTGGTCCTAAATATCTAATTTTCATAAAATTTTTGTTAGATTATTTTGTGAAAATAAGCATAAATTAAAATATCTATTCATTTTTTAGTATTCATTAATTCAATCTTCACTTAGCCTTTTTATGTGCCAAATACACTTAATTAGACATTCATAAGGCAAAACTCCCTTCAAAAAGGAATTGAAGACTGACGGAAAGCACGCACACTATAACACAAACACATGTGCTTTGTCTATTTGTGTGTATCTATTCACCACATATTTTGACACTTTGTAAGAAAAGTATGAGCTCAGAAAGAGTAGCAGACTATCTTTAAACTAAGAGAGGCTGGCACTGTCTTCTCACACTTGGCTGTAAATGTTCAAGATTTTTTGACTACCTTATTGGGAGAATCATTGACTACAGAGCAGGAATTTACTGTTTCTATAAATTCATTATAGCCATTTTACCACTAAACTGAACTTACCAGTCACTCCCATAATTGTTGTTTTCATGGAAGAAAGCTATGAGGGTACTGTCTACTAGAACCCCACATAAAATGATTTTCAAATCTTCACTTTCCCAAGTCTTTTGAGAACCAGCACCCATGAACTGTTTAACAAATTACAAATTATCTGGACGAGACCATATTTAAAACTACATTACATTTAAGATAATTTTCTCAGGCTGGTCATTGACATGCTTTAACCTTTCAAAAGAAGGTGATTTTTAGCATATTTTAAAATATCTGACAACATTTGGAGATTAAAAACCCTTCGAATAGAAATGTTTACATTTCCTTGAATTAGCAACCTTATCTTAGCATATATTTTAATTTTTATGCAAAGCAATAAATAAAATCCTTCTTTATCAACTGAATTCAGAGCCAATTAAGAGTCAGATTCAGGGGTCATCCTCATGGACATAAACATGTTAATCTTATTACTGAAATTCACTAAGTAATTTATCAATCAGCTTATGTTAAGTACATTATGCTACAGTAACAAAGGACCTTTAAATTTTAGTAGCTTACAACAAGAAATGTTTATTTCTAGATCATATTACATGTCTTTATTTCTTGATCATATTATATGTCTATTGTGGTTTGGCTAGAGCACTGCTCCATGTCTTCTTCAATTTTGGGTCTAGGTTATAGAGGCAGTCATATTGGAGCCCCTACACCCATCTCATGGTAGAGGAAAAAAAAAAAAATAATGGCAGAATCATACTATAATTCTTAAGATTTCTACTTAGAAATGGTTCATATCACATCACACACATTTCATTATTAAAAGCACTCTCAGACACAATATTACTAACTTTGGAGACCAGATAATTATTTGTAGTGGGGTTGGAAGAGCTATCTTGTGCATTATTATTTAGCAGCATCTTTGTTTTTTACCCACTAGATGCCAGTAACAGCCCCACAGTTGTAACAAACAAAAATGTCTGCAACATTACCATATGTTCCCTGGGGGACCAAGTGGTCTCAGGTTGAGAATTATATGTCTAAAGCCAATCACTTGGCTTAGGCTGGGGAACAGCGGTATAACCTTACACGATGGAGATGTACTGTAGAGAAGAACCTGCTATGGAGTGTTCCATAAACTAAAAGCCTGATGAGAGAGCAATGCATATTTTTAGAGTAATACAATCTACAAGTACACAGAGAATGCACACACACACACACAGAATTAGCAAATATTTGAACTTTCTGTGCACATGATGGCTCAAAAGAAAGATTAAAATTAAGTCATTCTGTTTGTGATGTCACGTGCCCCAATCGTTTGCTGACGATCTGAATGAAGATCACTGAAGGAAAGGTTATGTTATTCTTCACAGAATGGTGTATTTTAAAAATAGTCATAAAGTGGTAAAATTGATTTGAATGCTACTCTGAACCTCAAAAAAAAATCCAAATGTTCATGACACATACAATACAAGGTTTTACAATGAGACTCAATGCTAAAGTACAGATGCTACAAAAATAAAATCCAAACCATGAGGAGACGTCCTCAATTTCAATATCTACCATTAGCACTGGTAGGGAGAAATTAATTATGGATCAAGTATTAAAGTACAAAGGGACTTTAGATACCTTTATGCCCTTGAGGTAAGTTAAAAATTATTGATTAAATAAAATCCAAACTTAAATAATATTTTAACATGAGTTAAAAAGTAAAAAAAAATTATTACAGAAGTATTAAAGGACAAAACCATCTCTTTCATTAAAAAAAGAAAATGCACTCATTTTAATCCTGAAGCATGCTGAACACCTAGTTCAAGGATTATAGCTTACATAATATATCTGGAAAGTATTTAAGTCTCTTCAAGATCTTTATTTATCCATAAGTGTTCACTGTGTCTATCAAAAAGCCAAGCAAGCAAATAAGAAAGGATAGGCTTATCCTGACTTAGTATTATTAGTTCTTGTGTTAAAACTATTCCTGGAAAAACTATATTTGAATAACCCAGGGCCTTGCATTGGCAACTACCCTGGCATCCTTTTCTTTTTGTTTTTTGAGTCAGAAGCTTGCTCTGTATTCTAGACTGGAGTACAGCCACTGCTGAAGGAAGCTTTCCACCAGCAAAAGGATCTGGAGCTCAAGGCCTGCCATCCAAATTATTTTGTCCCACAGGATGTTCCCTTGATATGGTGTGCTCCCCCTTCCCCTAGGAGTGGGAGTCCCTGGGTATCAGTGTATAATTATTAAAAATTACTTTTATTCTACCTGCTTAAACTCTGTGACATTCTATAAGGGCTTCTTATGGACTGAATGAGTTCCACCAAAATTCATATGTCGAAATCTTAACCCTAAATGTGATGGTATTAGGAGGCTAGGTCTTTAGGAGATAATTAGATCATGAGGATGGAATCCAAATTGGAAAAGAGGAAGTCAAACTATCACTGTATACAAATGATATGATTGAATACCTAGAAAACCCTAAAGACTCATCCAAAAAGCTCCTAGATCTGATGATGAATTCAGTAAAGACTTGGGTTACAAAATTAATGTACACAAATCAGTAGAATTGCTATACAGCATCGACGACCAAGCTGAGAATCAAATCAATAACTCAACCTCTTTACAACAGCTATAAATAAAACCACACACACACACACACACACACCAACAACAAAAGCACCTAGACATATACTTAACTAAGGAAGTGATAGATCTCTACAAGGAGAACTACAAAACAGTGCTGAAATAAATCATGGCAGACACAAACGGAAACACTCATGGATTGAAAGAATCACTATTGCGAAAATGACCATACTGCCCAAAGAAACGTAAAAATTGAATGCAATTTCCTTTCAAATACCAATATCATTTGTCAGAGAATTAGTAAAAACAATCCTAAAATTCATATGAAACCAAAAAAGGGTCTGAATGGCCAAAGAAAATCTAAGGAAAAAGAACAAATCTGGGCATCACATTACCAGACTTCAAATTATACTATAAGGTTATAGTGGCCAAAACAACATGGTACTGGTATAAAAGTTGGCACATAGTTCAATGGAAGATTACAGAAAACCCAGTAATAAAGCCAAATATATGCAGCCAACTGTTCTTTGACAAAGCATACAGCAACACGAATTGCGGAATGCACACCCTATTTAATAAATGATGCTGAGGAAACTGTCAAGCCACATGTAGCAGAATGAAACTGGATTTCTATTTCTCACCATATAAAAAATCAACTCTAGCTATATTAAAGACATAAATCTAAGACCTGAAACCATAAAAATTCTAGAAGACAATATTGGAAAAACTCTTCTAGACATCAGTCTAGGCACAGAATTCATAACTAAGACCCCAAAAGCAAATGCAAAAAAAATAAAAATAAACAAATGAGACCTAATTAAACTAAAAAGCTTCTGCACAGCAAAAGAAATACAGACAACCCATGGAATGGGAGAAAATATCTGCAGACTATGCAAATGAAAAAGGACTAGTATCCAGAATCTATAAGGAACTGGAACAAATCACCAATTAAAAAAAAAGTTCTCTTATTGGAAAGCTTGCAAAGGACATTAATAGACATTTCTCAAAAGAAGATTTATGGTCTGCAAACATATGAAAAAATGCTCGACATCACTAATCATCAAGGAAATGCAAACTAAACCGCAATGAGATATTACCTTACACTTGCAAGAATGACAATGTTATTATTAAAAAGTCACAAAACAAAAGATATTGGTGTGGATGTGGGGAAAAGGGAACACTTATACACTGCAGATAGCAATGAAAATTAGTACAACCTCTATGGGAAACAGCATGGAGATTCCTTAAAGAACTAAAAGTAGAACTACCATTTGATCCAGCAGTCCCACTACGGGGTATCTACCCCCATAAAAAAAGAAGTAATTATATGAAAGGATACTTGCACACATATGTTTATAGCAACACAATTCATAATTGCAAAGATATGAAACTAACCTAAGTGCTTGTGAACCAATGAGCAGATAAGGAAAACATGATAAATATACACCATGGAATACTACTCAGCCATTGAAAGGAACAAAATAATGTCAGCAGCAACATGGATGGAGCTAGAGGCCATTATTCTAAGTAAAGTAATACAGGAGTGGAAATGCAAAAACCGTATGTTCTCACTTATAAGTGGAAGCTAAGCTATGATTATGTAAAGACATAGATAGTGAATGATATAATAGACTTTAGAGACTCAGAAGGTGGAGGGTGGGAGGAGATGAGGAACAGAGAACTATCTATTGGGTGCAATATGCACTACTTGGGTGATGGGTGCACTAAAATCAAAGCATTCACCACTATATAATTCATGTATGTAACAAAAAACCACGTATACACAAAAAGCTATTTAAATTTGTAAAAATAAATAAATAAAATGATTATATACTGACAAAATCTAGGTTTGAATATATGGCTATAGATTTAATTAGATTATTGATTATTTATATTATACTCCTGAATAATTAGATCCATCTAAACACAGAAATTAATAGAATGCAAAGGCTCTGTGATGGAAATCTGTCCTACTAAATCGAATAAATGACCAAGAAAGAATGAGAATAGATCTTTCGTGCAAGTTGGCAGAAATAAAGGGAATGAAGAAAGGTAGGGCTGAGCTAAGTGTAATCAGTGTCTCCTTATAACCACACTCTCAGTTAAGCCAATCCTCCCTTAATAGTGAGAAATAACTGTGGAATGAGAAAGATACCAACAGTACCACTTAGAAAAACTCACCCACATAGAAAAATAGAGCCAGAAAATAAAAGCTCCCTTCACCAATATGACAAGTACTTTATTGAATGTTCTACTGAAATGTTTCAATGATGAGTATTAATATAATAAAAACATATGGCATGGAATAAAATTCAATCTTTAGAGAATAAGAAAAAGAAACTTCTTTTAAAATACACATGATTCTCTATTATATATGGAATAAGATTAAATTGTAGTGCTTCCTGAGTGAGTTGTCCTTAGCATCAAAAATGATCAAGGTTGACAAAAGTAATTGTGTGATTCTTTTTAATTATATATTGCTCTTTAGATACAAATACATTAGCAATGGTTTGATATTGTAATTAGAAAATAAAACACAAATAAATTTACAATATATCTGAATAACTTCATGTCTCAGTCCCAGTTTCTATAACATAGTACCTTAGACTGGGTGGCTTGAACAACAAACATTTATTTCTTGCAGTTCTAGAATCTGGATGTCTGAGATCAGGGTGCCAGCATTGTCAAGGTCACAGACTGCAGACCTCCTCATATCTTCAAATGGAGGAAAGAGGACAAGAGAGCTCCTGTGGTCCCTTTTATCAAGGTAATAATCCTGTTCATGAGGGCTACGGTCTCATGACTTGATTATTACCTAAATTCCCCACCTGTTACCATCTTGTTAAGGGGTAGAATTTCAACCTATGAATTTTGGGGGAACACAAACATTCAGTTCATAACACATTACAACTTTTAAATTTTCACATTAGCTCATGCTAACATACAGTATTCATATCTCAAGTAAATAATACATCTCTTTCTTCTTTCTTATAATATTTAGGAATAAAGTTTCCTTAGAAGATACTGCCCTTCACTTTTTTTATTAGGCAGTGATTTTTATGGGCTACTTACAAAGTGGACAATAATTTTATCTCTTTGAAGTTACAATGTAGTACTGTGTACATTCAAAGACATCACACTTTCTTATAATGATGATATTAGAATGTAAGTTGTTATTTTAAATGACCACCAATACATTCATTCAAATAGTATTTATTTGACACAATATATATGTGGCATTTTTCTAGGTATGGTAGGCTATTAGGTTTACTGAAATATATGGCTTATGAAGGGAGAAGATAAAGATGATTCAAGAAATGCAACAGAGATTTTACTTGTAGTCACTAAAAATAATAATTTTGGTAATAAAAAGAAGTATATTTTTATGAGATAAAAAGTAAGTTTTATTTCAACATTGAGATAGTGTATTTTTCATTGTTTTCCTTGATAGGTAGGTCAAAATCAGAAATCTATTGTTTAAAAAAGTATATTTTTTCTTAAACAATGCATCTTAAGTTGCTACCCTTATTTCCAAATTATATTTAGGAAGGTTGTGGTTTTATTTACTATATTTTATTTTATCCTTAAAATCCCACATTTTAAAAATCATAAACATTTTGTTCTATACTGTACATTTTTAAATTTCAAAATGGTATTGAAAATGCTTCAGAATTTTAAATTAAATTAAAATTCTTAGTTAACTTTAAAAAGTTACCTTGAGATTCTTATTGTCCTAGAATATATTATACAAAAAAATCAATTAGGAAGAATGCTACTCAAAATACATTACATGATTTTTAGTGACTTACATATGCCTTTTTTGTTGGGTATATTTACAAAATAGAAATTGTTGGGTTATAAGGTATTCATATGTAATAGACATGCCAAGGAGTTTTACAAGCTTTGTTGAATAAATGTAGTCCACTGGCAGTGAATGAATGGTCTAGTGTTCCAGAAAACATTATATTATGTCAGTTTATTTAATTTAGTCTAAAGGTTATCTGTTTTGGGTTTATTTTAATATATAGTAAAATTGACTTTGATTTTGGATGTGAATTTCTATAAATTTTAGCACACATTTAGCCACATATAACCAACCACACTACATCAACTCTATACCCTGACAATTACTGATCTGTTCTCCATCACTATAGTTTCGTCTTTTCAAGAATATCTTATAAATGGGATTCTTATAAATATAAAGTAAATGTTTATTTTCTGGCTATACAACAAGAATAGAACACATAAAGACAAATATGTTTTATTCCCTATTGGCAAAGTACATAGTAGCTTGCCATGGATATTTGTCGTACAACTGAATAAATGATGCTTGTTCGTTTATTTCAATTAAGTGTTTATTTCTGTCAGTTTTTAAAAAAATGAGCATTTTCACTGCTTTCATTTATTTTTTCTTTCCTCCATTATTCACTCCCTCATTGAGAAACAATTCATTATGTATCTTACTTTCTCAAAATGTTAACCTTATTTTCACTTTAAATAGTATACGTGGAAACTAATATTTTGTGTGTGTTAAGTATATTGATTTACTTGAAAAATAAAAGCACCTAGTATATCTCAGTATACCTACGATGCCATAAAATGTTCAAATATATTGAACTACATGTGTCTATTGAATAGACTAATCAATTATAGCAACAAAAATATAAATACAAAATCCAAGTAATTTAGATCCAGAGAATTAAATTATTAGTTATATGTAGGTGAAAGTAAGCATTTTATTTAAAGAATTAAAGTTTCAAAACAAATCTTGGGCTATTGCCAACTTGTTAGTTGGAAGTATTGTAGTGTTAGAAAACTTGAAAATCTGCTCAAATGTGTAGAACAGTGCTTCACTTCACTTACTGCAGTCCGCAGAAGTTTAAATGAGATTAAGATATTTAGTTCAAATAAATATTTTGCTGATCCATATGTGAAAAGGTATATTCAACTGACTCTCCTAGTAATACCAAGTAACTATTAGAATAATTCCATGGGTATGTGTGTTTCTATTTTTATTTTTTTTCTCTGAAAGCCTAGGGCATTGAATCTCTTCATTGCCTTTGTTAAATCTCATATGTAATTGAGCCTTTGTTGGAAATTCAGCCAAGTCTCAAAGCTATTTCAAGATAGAACATACATTGTTACATAACTAGCAAGTGCAATAATCTCTCAGGAAGCGACAGCAATTTGCATACGGCATGGATCATGACTTAATTTTATGTTTGCTAAATTCCCTATCAAATTATTTTGAGATTTTTCTTTCCAACATAAGAAAAACAATTGAAAAATGGAAAATTAGTGAAACCAGACCTGATGTTGCATTTCAGCAGGGACCTTTGGGTAGAAAGCATGAGACTTTTTTTTTTTCTTTTGCTTCCTCTGCAGTCAGTGCATGAGGGGATGTTATGTCACAGTGTTTCACAAGTCTGCTGATTCTAAGAAAAAGCAAACAAACAAAAAGAATAACAGCAACAAAAATGAGTTGCTTTCCAGTCTTATACTAAAACAACATGACTTCAGCTATTACAAATACTTGAGTCTGAATTCCAGTGAGTTCACTTAGATCTATGAAGATTTTAATTATGAAAGACTAAGGGTTATATTTCCCTCCTTTTCTCCTTTATCATCTAATTGCGGCATTTATTTTTCTCTACTCATCATCGACAGCTTTGTATAACATATCATTTTCTTTGTAAAACATAGTTCTCAATAGGATGCTGGATGATACAGTTTTGGATTAGGCAGGAAGAGAAAAAGACAGGGAGAGAAAGAAAAAGGAAATGAGAAACGAAAAAATAGAGAAGTGAGAAGTGAACAGGAGGAGGAAATGGCTGAAGCAATAAATGGATGCAGCAAGAAAGGGAAAGAGAGAGGCACTGGACTTTTAGCTCATGAAACTAGAAGCTACAACAACTCAATCAGACGTGCAATTTTATTGATAACAAGATAACCTAGGATAAAGAGCAAAGATAGACAGCAACCAATAAGAAATGTGATGTTTAAAAGAAATAGGGCTTAAAACAGGACAGGCAGGCGGTATACACAGGCAAGAAAATAAAAAGGTCGAGTATGTTGTAATCAATTGTTAAACACAGGCTAGGAAGAAAATACTCTGTAATACTGGTTCCACCAACAGGGGAATAAAGTCAGTTTGTAGCAAATTGTACAAGATCAATTTTAATATAACATTATATTATCTACATCATTTCCTATGAGATAGTGCTTGATGCAAAATCAACTTAATGGTCAGTCCAGAAACTAAAGTTTCCATAAAAAATGTACTTTATTTTTACATTAAATATATGTATTGGTAATAGGTTCCAGTGACTTATGCATATAGAAATAATATGTATTTATTGAACATGCAAAATATGTTTTATTATTTAGATGTTGTATTAAAGTTTGTACAATACAGTCTAAATTAATTATATTTTCCTTAGCAGTTATTATAAAAACAAACAGTAATTGTTATATAAAAATTAAAAATTTGTCTGCTTCATTGATTTCACTTTCCCTTCACCCGTGATGGGTACTATGGCAGTACCAGGCTACCTGTTGACTATTACTGCTTTTCCTAGCTTTATTTTATTTAGCTATTTGAGGAGGACCTTTTAAATAACTCACATTCTCTGAGCAAGTACTTCTGATTACTTTCCGTTTTGCTACTGCTTTGGCAATATTAATAATTACCTTATTCAGATGAAATGTCCTGATTATTCAGTCTTTGGATTCTTTTGTTTTTATCTCACTGTTTATTTTGTTGTCCCTCTCAGGACCATGCCTGACCAGTAATGATTGGTCACTGTAACTTGTTTGTTAAACAAGTAAACTATTAAAAAATTTTTGATCACCCTGACACTTTAAATCTGATTTTGAGAACAGTGCCCTGTCCCTCTAGGCTCTATGTGTTCTGAGAATCTTTTGGGAGACTTTGCAAGAAGCCATCCATGTTGAGCATAGGATGCATGTCCACATGGATGCACAGTCATGGTGACTACACCCAGGCATTCAAAGCATTATCATTGGGCGTCAAAATGGCAAATCAGTGAGGTAAGGGAAGACTTGTTGACGAGTCATCAGGGATCCCCAGCTGGGGGCAGAAGCCATCTCAGCTGGGCCTGGAGACGGCCAGCACTGTGAGACCCAGGATGACACGTGGCAAACACCCATGAACTCCTAAGGCCTCGGTTTAATGGAGTTTCAAAGGGACGCCCTGGACCCCTCATGGTTCAGCTTGGCTGATGGGTATGCCTATGGCCTCCTGGACTTCAGTATAGATTTCTTAATACCTAGGAGCCACCTCTCTGCTCTCACTGAAACACTTCTAGGGTGTATATTAAATACTGGAATATTTTTAAAGTGTATATGTTGAAAAATAATTAAAATATGGCCAAAGAATAAAACTCTTGATACCATCCTCACTACTTTAAGGCTTGGGATTTTATTTTCCATCCCTGAGTCTTTTCCTTTCCTTACATTATTTCATTTACTTGTAAATCTCCAGAACAATTCCCCTCAACCACTGTGACTTTACTCCCTTTGGCTGATTTCTCAGTTCATCCTGATGGGTGACAAATAGAGGAGGGAGGACTTAAACAAAACCAGTCTCTATGTTTAAACGAAAAATAATATTTTTTGTCGCATCCAAGGGCAACCAAGGCTCTGTTGCTGTAACTGGGACTAATTGCCTCATGGCGGTCATTGTTTGCTTTGGGCCTCTTTAGGATTTGGCCAGAGACAATAAGGAATTAGGAGTCCCATCCTCTCTTTAGAGCTGAGGACAGTCCTTCTTTCAGTGCCAAAAAGTGGCTAAGAGCCTCACTGGACTTCAAACAACTGCTAGACTCCCTGGCCACTGTAGTCCTACAGAACCAAAGAGCCTTAGGTCTTAGAGCCAGGCAAGGAGTACCACTTCGTATCTAAAAGAAGAATGCTGTTTTTCTATCAATCAGTCTGGTTTTGTCCAAGAAAATGTCAAAAATATGATTACCTATGCAGACAAAATTGAATCTTTAGGAAAGTCTAAGGGAACTTGGAAGGAATGGCTATTGTCTACCTTGCTCTCTTTAGTGGTGTCAGTCATTACCATACTTTTAGCTTTAACTTTTGGTCCAACTTTGTTTAAAATGTTCACTTATTTTTTGTTCTTGCTTACAGCAACTCCACTTCTCCATGATGATATTGCAAGGGCTTTCAACCTCTGGCCGCCAGCAAGTTACCCACCAGTCCCATAGACAACATGGTTTATACTCCATTAGATCAGGCAGGAAGAGACTTTAGGGCCTAGGGTGGGCAGGGTCGGTACCCCACTCAGCAGGAGGCAGCTTCAGACGATATTACCTAACCCCTCAACTTCCCATATGATCATAGTTCCTAAGATCTCTTAGGGGGAAACTGGAGCAGGATAGGTAGTCAAAGAAGTGACCATGTTCTTGGGACACAGCCACCGTGGTGACCTTACGGTCAACACAATAAGCCTCAACATTCACATTTTATTTGAGCTTATTCAAGCAAAGCTATCTTCAGTAGGGACTTTCCCCTCTACAGGGCAGGAGCACTTTGATTTTACCTGTCCTCAAACTGACGCTTTGCTCATCTTAATAGTAAAAACCCCATCCCCGGGTGGAGTTTTAAGTTACTAATGAAACATGCTATGTATGAACAAGCATGTACAGCTACTGTACATGTGGCCCCAGAGGACCACCTAGAACATGCTTACTAGCAACACCACTTTCCACCTCCTTATGAACAATCATGTAAGACTCCCACAAAGGGAGTCTCCCTAGTGCTGGTCTTTGCTGTCTCACCCTCACAAGCAGCCTGCCCTGAAATCTCTCTCTTGGGGCGTACTGTCTATTCTGCACTTCACTTTCAAAATATTATTTTTCTTTCACAATGAAATACTCCATGCTGCATCACCTTTACAGTATGTCTCTCGTTTAAATTCTTTTAAATTAAAATAAGAACTGAAGTATCACATCAGCCATCAATACACACATGCACACACACACACATACACATACACACATATATAGTCACCAAAATATATTTGGGTGATGAAATAATCTGTACAACAAACCTTCATGACACAAGATTACATATATAGCAAACCTTCACATGTACCCTGAACCTAAAATAAAAGTTTAAAAAAGCCAGAAGATCTATATTTCTTGAATGTGTATTTAAAATGAATATGAATAATTTTAACTTGCAATTTTTCAATTATATATATATAACATTTGGGAGAGCTTGTTTTGAAAGCAGATAAGTAAAATTAAACTATTAACCATACCTTTTTGTTCTTAGTATTTTATTGGTAATGCGTCTCTTTGAATCAATTTTCTATTCTTATTCCTTTCCAGGAAGCCCATTTAACATTTATCTAAATAAGACCAGTAAGTAGAAACTGCTTAGAATTAATGCACTCTAGCCTGGGCGACAGAGAGAGACTCCGTCTAAAAAAAGAAAAACAGAAAAAAAAAGAATTAACAAATAAAAACCTAGAACCTGGCAAATTCATACTTTACTTAGAGATCCAAATAAGTGGTTTCTGTAAAATCTGTTCAGAATCTCACTAACATAATCTGAAATTTTAAAGTTAAGCCTTATTTTTATAGCATCATATATTAAAATGAAACTATGTCTTAGATTAAATTAGAGAAGGTCATTAAACTAGAAAAACACTTAAAAGTGATACAGTGACATACAATGTTAAATGTGGAAAAAAAAATATCATCTGAGTCCTGAGGCCTGATTCTCTAAAATGTATAGAAATGCAGTGATTTAGAAGATAGTTTTCTCAGGTTTGTGATTTGAGAAGAATTGGTTGCATTTCCTAAAAAAGGCTGAGTAAAATGTTTACAAACTGTAATTTTTGGAAATTGAATAATGGTCTAGATTTGGTGCTTTGTATAATAAAAGTATTTAATTTGCAAAGAATACATATATTTAAATAAAAAATCACCTCTAAATAGATTAATTATTAATTACCCATCACCTACAAACATCCACTAGTAGCCACTAAGTGAATGGAACATAGCAGTAAGATGTTTTGATGGAGACTAAAGAGTTGAATTTGATAGGTATGAAGAGAGGCCTGTTTTCAGCTAGGTATGGGTGTATCCAGAGTCAAATGGAGAATATCTAAATTGTGGTGCTGAGGATATTGTAATTTAAGTTAAAGTTATTAAAGAGAGTTGAAGCCTACTCATAAGATTTTCTCAGATTACCCTTTTGGGATAACATAGTCTTTTAAATATTTTTCAAATTTAAAATATAGTATATTTTTGTAGTTCATAATTATGTTTTCCCCATTGTTTAAGAAGTTTATGCACTAGATTTTTACAGTACACGGAAATTTGCATTGAGTGAAAAAATAAAGCATGTGAATATAGAGATAAAATATTCAAGAATTATTTCAAATGTTGCTTGTTAAAACTGCATGTTTAATTTTAGCACAACAAATGTTAATATGCTTACCATCTACTTTTTACCAATTCAATAAATACCAAATACATTCATATTTTCTTTAAAAAATTGCATTTATTGAGGATAACTGTGCTCTCTCTCACTTTGCATATATTTTTAACTTAAAATATTTAACTTTTTAACTTAAAAAATATATAAGTATATATAATATATATTGAAGTTAATAAGTTATATATTGTTTGTTATATATTTATTCATATGGATATTGATATTGATATTTAATATTTCTTTTTATGTATAATATATAAGCTCGTGTACTGAAGAAGAGGATATATCCTGTGACATGAAATTCTAAAAGATTTTAAAACATTGTCCTTCATATTCTTAGGGTAGAAAATATTTTTCTTTTGTAAAATATATGCATTTGTTCAGTCTTGGAAGAAGACTACAAGGAAAAAAAATGCTGTACCTCTTTAATTCTCCCTCTATTTATCCACTTTTGACCTCTGTCTCAAGAATAAAGCTTAGTACGTTTTAGAGAAACTGGTAAGACAGGTGTCTGCAAAATTTTTATTGACATACTTGGCTTCAATATATAACCTCATAACATGTACATTAGTTCACAAATATGTATGACTCAATATATTATTTATCTAACTCATTCAGGAAAATATGAATTATAAAGAAAGAAAATCAATATAAGCAAGTGTTCCAACATACTTTTTACATGCTAATAGATTGTTATACACTCTCTAAGGTAGATATCTCCCTTTGGAGACTGCACAAGCATATGCTCAGTGAACAAAGTGAATCGAATTGTCTTGTTCACTATTATATACTTAAATATTTATATTCATATAGAGTGCATTTTATGTTATAGGTAGCGCATAAAATAAATGTATTTGAATTTAATTCAGTTGGTTAATTAGTACTAAGGAGCAGCACTTTTAAACCTATTGGTAATTCTTTGCAGGATTTATCCTAGCTTCAGTCTCAAATTTCCTCTATCATTGCTCCCATGTACCTGAGCAATTAACAATGCCTTAATTCTGTAAGTTTCCTTAAACACATACACACACACAGGCAGTCATGGGTTCAGATATTATATACATCCTGTATACTTTTCTCTTGTCAGCTGATTCTGCCTTTACTAAGATTTTTGCAGGGATAGTATCTACAAAATTACCACTCACTCTTTAGCACGAAATAACTAATGCCCAAAGCTTTAGATTAACATTCATTATTATCCATTTCTGACCTCCCACATTTCCTCCTGAGTTCAGTTAACATCCATAGATAGAGTTAATGCTCTAGCCACAGCGACAATGTTATTGTTGTTCAACTTAACAAATCTGCAGTTTTGCTCAGCTGTTTTCTTTCCTCATATTATTCTTTTTTCCATTCTTCTCTTCTTCAGTGCTAGCTCAAATTCCACACTATCAGAAATCAGATATCCTGCATTGATTCTTATTTTCTTTTTGTAAAACTATTTTCATTTTGTTTAAATATACATAACATGGAATTTGCCATTTTAACATTTTTTTATTTTTATTTTTGAGACCGAGTCTTGCTCTGTCGCCCAGGCGCCATGGCGTGCAGTGGCGCCATCTCTGCCCACTACAAGCTCCGCCTCCCGGGTTCAAGCAGTTCTCCTGCCTCAGGCTCCAAGGTAGCTGGAATTATAGGCATGCGCCGCCACACCCAGATAATTTTTGTATTTTTAGTAGAGACGGGGTTTCACCATGTTGGTTAGGCTGATCTCGATCTCCTGAACTCGTGATCCACCCGCCTCAGTCTCCCAAAGTGCTGGAATCACAGGCGTGAGCCACTGCGCCTGGCCTATTTTAACCATTTTTAAGAGTACAATTCAGTGGCGTTAAGTGTATTGACATTCTTGTGCAATCACCATCACCACTATCTCTTTTTATCATCCACAACTGAAACTCTGTACCCATTAGACAATAATTCTGTGATCTCTTCTACCATTCCCATGTAGCCACTATTATACTTTCTGTCTCTATGAATGAAATTGTTCTGGGTACCTCGTATAAATGAAATCACATATTATTTATCCTTTTTGCATCTAGCATATCACTTAATGTATGTTGTCAAGGTGCGTATCTGCAGTAGCATATATCAGAATCTGATTCCCTTTTAAGGCTGAGTAATATTCTATTTTGCAAATATACCACATTTTGTGTATCCATTCATCTGTTGATTGACACTTGGGTTATTTCCACATTTTGGCTATTGTGAGTAATGCTGCCATGAAATATTGATGTACAAATCACTGGTCGTTTCTGTTTTCAATTGTAAGTATTTACCTAAAAGTGGAAAATTTAGATCATAGGGTAACTCTGTAATTCTTTTAAGAAATGATCATACTGTCTTCCACAGCAGCTGCACATTTTACATCTGCCCTCACCGGCAATGCACAAAGGTTCCAATTTCTCCACATCCCCATCAGCACTTGCTATCTCTTCTTCTTTTAAAAAATAGACTAGCTGTCCTAATGGGTGTAAGTGAGAAACAATGGATACTTCCTTAAAGAAACAACTTAAAATAACATTTCCATCTTCTTATATCACAATTATTTGTTTATGTTTTTAATAATATATTGTAGTCGGTCTGGAGTTAACTTCGCACTTTTCTGCCTGTCTGAATCTGTTAAAATATTTAGGAGAGTTAGGATTATGCTTAGACTTACTCTCTCCCTCTGCACACCACATTTTTATAATAAACACTTGATATATGTTCATGGGATATTCACTATATTTCTACATTATCCATTTTAAATTGGGTTTATTTGATACTTGACAATGTTAGGCAATATATTGTGATACAGTTGACAGAATTTCTTTAAAATCACATTATTTCTGCTCATTATTCTGATTCATGCAAGCACTTTGAATTAACCTTCTATACAATTTTAGATTTCCTTTTAAATGGCATGTATTGATTAATTTTATCATTGTCAGGACATTTATAATATTTGTAGGTACATGAGTTTAACTGCTTATTATTTTGTCTATATTACTATCTACCTACATTTGTATGATGAAGGCACTTTACATGCACTAATTAAAATTTAAAATATCTCTCTAAGTAAGTATACGTTGCTTAACCTTTTTAAAATATCGTGTATCTTAATAAATTTTCCCTGAGACTTCTATTCACACTCTCCCGCATATTTAAAATTCTAACAGGGTTCTTTGAAATCTATAAAAAGATAAATTATAAATGGCTCATTAGATCTTCTTTGGCAGTAAGGAACCTAATATAGGATTGAAAATGTGGATGAAACAGAGCACTTAGGACCATGTACTCACTGGCTCTGACAGACACAAGAAAGGCGAAATTTAAAGCTTCCTGTAAGTCAATATGTTGACTGAATGCTATAATAGTGCAGACTAATCTTTAGTTTACATCACTCTATCAAAATCCACTTGGAATGAGATTTACATGACTAAAACCGTAACTTATATAAAAGTTATATTTAAAAACAAAAGTTATATTAAACAGTATAATGCTACTTTTCTTGAAGGTTCTAAATGTTTCCAGAACGGCATTATTTTAACAGTGTGCTCACTGTAATATATAACAAAGGAAAATGAATTCATTATAGAAGAATATTGAGCCACAATTTCTATGTTAATAAATGGCTGATAGGTCATTACTGTGAGCAAATTAGAGGAAAGATTAAATAGTCAGTTTGTCAGTTTTAAGGATGGCCAAATACAAAATAATAAATACAAATAAAAATTAAATAAAATAAAAATTATTGAGACTGAAGTTCACATTTAGAAATCCTGGAGGTTAAACATATGGTTAACCATATGTTAACCATATGGAAACACAACAAATTGGCCTGGCACGGTGGCTCAGGGCTGTAATGCCAGCACTTCGGAAGGCCGAGGTGGGCGGATCACCTGAGGTCATGAGTCGGAGACCAGCCTGGCCAACATGCTGAAACCCCGTCTCTACTAAAAATACAAAAATTATCTGAGTGTGGTGACAGGTGCCTGTAATCCCAGGTACTTGGGAGGGAGGCTGAGGCAGAAGAATTGCTTGAACCTGGGAGCTGGAGGTTTCAGTGAGCAGAGATGGAGCTACGGCACTCCAGCCTGGGCACCAGAGTGAGACTTCGTCTCAAAAAAAAAAAAAAAAAAGAAAAAGAAAAGAAAGACAAGAAAATAAATACAACAAATGTTTCCATTTGACAACATTGATTAGGTTGAATTGATGTTTTTATAGTTACCTCTAAAATGTAACAGCATTACACTCTGCACTTGCAGCTGCAAGGAACTAGGTAATCATTCTCATTCATGGATAGATAGATGAGAAAACATAAACAAATTTTTAGTTATACATGATGAAAATTATGAATTGAATGTTTTTAAATAAGTTTAAAAGGTAAAACTAAAACTAAAACCTTTTGAAGAAAACATAGCAGTATATATCCATGACCTTAGATTAGGCAATACCTTCTTAGGTACAAGACAGACACATACAAACATACATTTGGTACTATTAGGTTGGTGCAAGGAAATGATTGTGGTTTTTGCCATTACCTTGGCAAAAGTGGCAATTACTTTTGCACCAATGTAATCCAAACAATACAATTAAGAAAGTGAGTCTGGGTGCAGTGATTCATACCTGTAGTCCCAACAATTTGGGAGGTCGAGGTGGGAGGATCCCTCGAAACCAGTAATTCAGGACCAGTCAAGGCAACACAGCAAAATATTGTTGCCACACATACACAAATACAAATGAAATTAGCTAGGTTTGGTGATACATGCCTGTAGGCCTGGAGTCCCAGCTACTCCGGAGGCTAAAGTAGAAGGATTTCATGAGCCCAGGAGGTCGAGGCTGCAGCGAGCTATGATTGTACCGCACCTCTGCACTCCCGCCTTAGCCACAGAAGGAAGACCCTGTCGCAAACAAACAAAAACAAAAAAAAAAAAAAAAGAAAGAAAAAAAGTAAAAAGACACATGCAGAATGAGAAAATATTTGTGACTCATGTGTTTGATACTGAATTTGTTCCCAGTATCAACAAATAATTGTTGCAATTCAATAATAAAAACAATTAACTCATTCATGATTTGGCTCTCTGCTTATCCATTGTTGGTGTATAGAAATACTTGTAATTTTTGCACATTGATTTTGTATCCTGACATTTTGCTGAAGTTGCTTATCAGCTTAAGGAGTTTTCGGGCTGAGATGATGGAGTTTTGTAAATACACAATCATATCATCTGCAAACAGAGACAGTTTGACATCTTCTCTTCCTGTTTGAATATGCTTTATTTCTTCCTCATGCCTGATTGCCCTGGTCAGAACTTTTTTCAACAATACTATGTTGAATTAGAGTGGTGATCAAGGGCATCCTTGTCTTGAGCCAGTTTTCAAAGGAGATACTTCCAGCTTTTGCCCATTCAGTATGATTGTCTGTGGGTTTGTCATAAATAGCTCTTATTATTTTGAGATATGTTCCATGAATACCTCTTTTATTGAGAGTTTTTCACATAAATTTTATCAAAGACCTTTTCTGCAATTATTGAGACGATCATGTGGTTTTTGTCACTGGTTCTGCTTGTGCAATAGATTATGATTATTGATTTGAATATGTTAAACCACCCTTGCATCTCAGAGATGAAATCGATTTGACTTGATCATGGTATCAAATCGATCAATTTGATCATGGTAGGTAAGCTTTTTGATGTGCTGCTGGATTCAGTTTGCCAGTATTTTATTGAGGATTTTCGCATCGATGTTCATTAGGGATATTGGCCTGAAATTTTCTTTTTTGTTCTGTCTCTCCCAGATTTGTGCATCGGGTGATACTGGCCACATAAAAATATTAGAAAGGAATCCCACCATTTCATTTGTTTGGAATAATTTCAGAAAGAATGGTACCAGTTCCTCCTTGTATCTCTGGCAGAATTCGGCTGTGAATTCGTCTGGTCCTGGGCTTTTTTTGGTTGGTGGGCTGTTAATTACTTCCTCAACTTTAGAACTTGTAATTGGTCTATTCAAGGATTCAACTTATTCCTGATTTAGTCTTGGGAATGTGTATGTGTCCAGGAATGTATCAATTTCTTCTAGATTTTCTAGTTTATTTGTGTAGAGGTGTTTATAGTATTCTCTGATGGTAGTCTGTATTTCTGTGGGGTCAGTGGTGGCATCTCCTTTATCATTTTTTATTGTATCTATTTGATTCTTCTCTCTTTTCTTCTTTATTTGTCCAGCTAGTAGTCTATCTATTCTGTTAGATTTTTCAAAAAAACTGCTCTGGGACTCATTGATTTTTTTAAGGGTTTTTGGTGTCTCTATCTCCTTCAGTTCTTCTCTCATCTTAGTTATTTCTTGTCTTCTGTTAGCTTTTGGATTTGTTTGCTCTTGCTTCTCTAGCTGTTTTAGTTGTGATGTTAGGCTGTTGACTTGAGATCTTTCTAACTTTCAGATGTGGGCATTTAGTGCTATACATTTTCCTCTTAACACTGCTTTAGCTGTGGCTCAGAGATGCTGGTACATTGGCTCTTTGTTCTCGTTGGTCTCAAAGAACTTCTTGATTTCTGCCTTAATTTTATGATTTATCCAGTAGTCACTCAGGAGCAGGTTGTTCAGTTTCCATGTAGCTGTGCAGTTTTGAGTGAGTTCCTTAATTCTGAGTTCTAATTTGAGTGCATTGTGGTCTGAGAGACTGTTTGGTATGATTTCTATTCTTTTGCATTTGCAAAGGAGTATTTTACTTCCAATTATATGGTCGATTTTAGAATAAGTGACACCTGTCCCGGAAATTAAAGTAAAATTAAAGAAAAAAAGAAAAAGAAAAAATATAACTCAATTAAATTGGGCAGCAGATTTAAACATTTATTCCAAAAATGTACAAATACCCAATAAAAATATAATAAGATTCACTATATCAGCAGTCATTAGGGAAACGCAAATTAAAACCATGAAAAGATACGACTTCATGTCTGCTACATGTCTATAACAAAAAAGATAGATAATAACAAGTGTTGACAGGAATGTGGAGAAATTATATTTCATTTCTCATACCATGCTTTGCTGGTAGGAATGTAATACAGCTGCTTTAGAAACAGCTTAGTGCTTCTTCGCCAGAACCACCCGATTGCTTGCTGTCCCAGTGGCGCCTCTTCGTCACCGCTGCCATGTCCGGAGGTCTGCTTCTGGGGGACGAGGCTCCCAACTTTGAGGCCAATACGACCGTCGGCCGCATCCGTTTCCACGACTTTCTGGGAGACTCATGGGGCATTCTCTTCTCCCACCCTCGGGACTTTACCCCAGTGTGCACCACAGAGCTTGGCAGAGCTGCAAAGCTGGCACCAGAATTTGCCAAGAGGAATGTTAAGTTGATTGCCCTTTCAATAGACAGTGTTGAGGATCATCTTGCCTGGAGTGAGGATATCAATGCTTACAATTGTGAAGAGCCCACAGAAAAGTTACCTTTTCCCATCATCGATGATAAGAATCGGGACCTTGCCATCCTGTTGGCATGCTGGATCTAGCAGAGAAGGATGAAAAGGGCATGCCTGTGACAGCTCGTGTGGTGTTTGTTTTTGGTCCTGATAAGAAGCTGAAGCTGTCTATCTTCTACCCAGCTACCACTGGCAGGAACTTTGATGAGATTCTCAGGGTAGTCATCTCTCTCCAGCTGACAGCAGAAAAAAGCGTTGCCACCCCAGCTGATTGGAAGGATGGGGATAGTGTGATGGTCCTTCCAACCATCCCTGAAGAAGAAGCCAAAAAACTTTTCCCCAAAGGAGTCTTCACCAAAGAGCTCCCATCTGGCAAGAAATCTCTCCGCTACACACCCTAGCCGTAAGTCACTTGGAGAAGTTAGTGCTGTGAGCCAGAGGATGTCAGCTGCCAATCATGTTTTCCTGCAGCAATTCCATAAACTCATCCTGGTGTCATCACAGCCAAGGTTTTTAGTTTGCTATACCAATGCCTTATTAAATGAAAATGGCACTAAAAAAAAAAAAAAAAAAGAAACAGTTTAATGATCACTTAAAATATTAACATATGCGTAACACATGACCAAGCCATCCCACTCCTACCGTATACCTAAGAGAAATAAATATATCTGCGCATACATATATGTGCAAAATCTTCTATATGAATATTCACAAAATATTTATTATTCATGATAGTCCAAACCAGAAACAACCAAAGTGTCCATCAACTGAAGAATAATAGCATAAATTAAAAGTGTTACTTTTTTTTTTTTTTTTTGAGACGGAGTCTGGCTCTGCCGCCCAGGCTGGAGTGCTGTGGCCAGATCTCAGCTCACTGCAAACTCCGCCTCCCGGGTTCACGCCATTCTCTTGCCTCAGCCTCCCGAGTAGCTTACTTTTATGCAATAGAATATGTGACTATAAAAGGAAGTACGGATACATGGTACAACATGGATAATACTTGAAACATTATGGTAAATGAAATAAACCAATTACAAAGTAACCCTTTTTTATTATTCATTTATGTGAAGTGTACAGAATGGATAAATATATGTAGAGACAAAGAGTAATTTCATGGTTTCTGGGGAGCTGACAAAAAGGGGTTTGGGGAAGTGACTACTCATGAGTAAGAAATGGGTAACGGGTTTCTTTTTGGGGGTGAATGTACTAACAAGAAATTATATTGATGGTAGTAAAACTATATATACACATATATAATATAGATTTGTAAATATATACCATATATTCATATATGGTATATTAATTATATCTCAATAATTCTGTTAATAGTTATTAAAAAAAATTAACTACAGTTTAAAATAGTGAAAGCAGGAATATAATATAGATAACATGAATTGCATTGTTATAGAGAATTCAATATACTACTTCTTTTCGGAAATTATTAATTTGCAAATAAGTTATATATATTGCAGTGTAGTCAAGTTGAAAGCTCCAGGCAGATTTTTAAGACTCAGAAAAAAGTAAAATGATATGTCAATTAACAGAAGATATAATAAAGAGCATGGGTTAGCGCAGAGCTGACCTTGTGGCAGGAACACAGTCACTGAACGACAAAACTCGGTGTCTGTTCTGTATCACTCTTGTGATTGAACACTTGCCCTCAATATAAAAGTTCAGAGAAAACTAATTTTACTTTAAATTTTTCTTATAATTCTGGTTAGAACTTGCAATCAATATACACTAGATCTGAGGTTCCTTATGTAAAACTCTAATAGTAAAAGCTACCTAAAAGTTGTAGTAAAAATTAAGAGGATAAATCCTGTGAAGTGCTTAGCATGGTGTTGGGCTTTATACAAAGCAGCTACTTCTAGGTTGCACCGGCTGATGATGCTAAAGCTTGTAATTTTTCAAGATCTTGTTAATTAACTGTCAGATATTTTCTATTAACTGTCAGATACTTTTTGAGGGCCTATTGTTTACCACAGACAGTGCCAACCATAGCTGACAACCTCATGAAATTTAGTCTGGTAAAGGCAGACAGACATTAGTCAAAAAGTACACAAATAATTTATAATTATAATTGTCATCAGATTTTTAAATGTCAAGCACTGAAGTGATAAGATACAGTAAAATCCTTTGGTTTAGGGCAGTGAGACTTTCCTTGACATACTGGCATTAAGCTGAAGTTTCGGAAATGTGTAGGAAGTACCAGATGGATCTGGAAAAAAGCATTCCAGGTAGAGGAAAGAGCATGTCACCTCTCTGTTGTAGAAACATAAGGAACACTAAGAAATGAAGTCAGCTCAAGTTTTGATTAATGTGTTCCTCTTGATTAAGTAATCTTTTCCTTCTATGTTGAAAAATCACATAATAAATATTGGTGGAGATCACAATTAAAGGAGGGTTTTTTGTAGCTTTTAAAAACATAGCATTTAATTGCATAACTATATTATACAAACGTTATGAAATACTCTCCAGCTGCTATTAATATAAGTTAAAATATATTTACTCTTATAGAACTATATCATTTCTTTGAGAAAAGCAAATTAAAAAATAAATATGAATAGCACAAAATGTATTATTTTCTCTCACTGTCTTGTATATAGATAGGTAGACATAGATGTAGGTGAATGATAAAGTACAAGTATATATATGTACGTACATTTATATGTCAAATATATCTACATATATACCTATGTGTACGTGCCAACAGCTATCCATATGCATATGCAAAATATGTTCTTATATCTGTATAGGATTTTCTAAAAGAAGCAGAAAACAATGAACCATCATGATCCTTAGGGACTGGTTTGAGGATGAAAGTATACAGTGATAATTTTGGTTTTATGCAATCACGTTTAAATTTTTACCAAGGTCTTCCGTATTATATGTTGTAAATTAGCAATCCTTCTGCCTATTTCTAAATACATAACCTAGTTCTCTACTATCAATTTCTTAAAATCACAACTTTTAAGCAATAATAACAAATATACAAATTTGGTTACACAACAAAGAATGTCTCTAAAGTAAAACACATAACTGAAGGGTTTTTAACTAAAGAAGAAATTCTGTAATAATATTAATATTTTAAGCAATAGTTCCTGTGAGTTCAAATATATAACATAGCCATGTCTCAATAAAGTAATAAATCATGTGAATTGAGAACCTACTTAAGACTGATTTGGCCTTTTAAGAATGCTGCTCTGTGCTCCTGTTTTTCAAATAGGTTACAGTGTTTTTAAAATGATGTAAAACAATAAACACATAAGACAACCAAAACTTCAAAAATTATTTTCATGTTAAACAATGTAAATAATCAAAGTTTTTAATTATTCAAAAAGTCTTAGTGAAATCAAAGTTGGACATTAAAGGAAACAAAAATTGGAAATGTAATAAAGAAGAAAACCATTTCTAATGAGGAAAATGGAGGTAACACACATGCCGAGTTTGAAATTCACATTCTCACTAAGGAAACAGAGCACTATCTACTCTCAAACAATATGAGTCAAGATGGACTGGTCAAGTTATGGAGGACCTTGATTGCTCTGACTGAGAAAGCAGACTGCCATCCTTTAAGAAGTGGAAAGGTATAGGTTGATTTTCAGTAAGTTAGCAATATGCTGGAAGTGGTATTAAAAAAAAACAAATGTGCTATAAATTGAATAATTGAACTCTCTTTTTCATTGGCTTCTAAGCTATCATCCATCAAAATGTAGTTTCAGAGGAAAAAAGCTTATGCAGTTAACATAGTTAAGTGAACCAAAACGCCTAATTTGGAAAACTGAACTATCATCAGCATTATTGTGGATGACTGTCAGCAGTGGGTATGATGGAAACTATGAGGCAGAATGAATTATTCTTATCTGACTGAGAGGTAGAAGTTAGGCACAGGAAGATTAGAAAAGCTGAAAAACAGAAAACGAAAAACAGAGAAAGCAGAGCGGTAGACTAAGTCATGCCACATGAAGTGCATCAGAAGTCAGACAAATAGACAAGCACCAAAAGGACATTCCTACCAAATGGAGTCAATACATAGGGAGGAAAATAAGTAAACAGTCAGGAATTTGATTAATTCGTTAAAACTAGAAGACAAGGAAATTCATTATAGTTACTGGATTGCCTAAGGCTTTGCTGGAGAAGCAACTCTTCATCTCTATCATGTAAGTAAATACCTTTTTAGATTGGATAATCTTAGGTCTCCTGGGAATTAAGTAAATGCAGATTTGCCTGAAGTGGTGCAAACCCAAGGCAACTTTTGGGACTAGCCATCTTTGTCAAGCATTCTCTGTCCTACAGTGAAATAGAAACTTGTAAAATTACTTAAGTTCAGGAAAACAAAATGTTTATATAGAAAAAAATTGTCTATACTCTCAGACATTTTCATGTCTGGTTAATTTTTATTTGGAATGATTAGAACATCTGTAAGTTATAAATGTCTTTTCCATGATAAAATGGTACTTTAAGAAATGAAAAAATAATTTTTAACTTTGAAAATATCAAAGAATATCAAATTAATTACTACTAACTAGACAAGTATGCAAGGCTTAAAAAATAAAGAAGCCGCATTCACATTGGCTACACTAAGAAATGTCATTTGCAAAGTGAGGTTTAATCTGTGTTGCTGAATTCTCATTATATGTGATAATTAGTAAGAATGGATTCTGCTATAGCACTTTCCAACTTCAAAGCTCTCTATAAACATTAAATAGGAGTCAGTAAAGTCATATAGGCAAATTTAGCTAGGAAATAATGCAAAATAGATTAGATCGAAGAAGTTATCTGTAATGAATATTAACTTTAGGCCAGTGTCTACAATGGCCAGGATTATTGGGGCTTCATTAACTCTTTAAGATCATATGATTTTTTTGGCTCATAACTGAAATATTTCAGTTATATGAATTATTCATTGTATTTCCTTATAGCTCATTAGTTTAAAAAATACACAGTAAATGTACTTTCCAAACAGCAGAATTTAACACCAGGGAAATAATGTGACTTTAATTTAGAGTAGCTTCCAGAGAATTCTAGACACATACCTTTCTGAAAATATACCCAACATGCTAGCTAAAGGAAAACATTGTGAAAGAACAAAAATATTTCAAAAATATTAGTTTTTAAAAACTTTAGTTTATTTATTTATTTACATATTGGAATACAGCATTTAGAATACTATACAGATACAAAGTGTATTTATGGAATGAATGATTAATCCCTAAAACAATAATTCTACCATTAACTCAGAAGATACTTTTTTTTAATGTTTTAGGGCAGAAATAACCTTAATTACTTAAATAATATAAAAATAAAACTGCTAGTGCATATCTCTGTAATGAAAGATTTATAAGTTTCATAATATTCTGAATCTGTTTTGACATTGTAAATTCAGTGGTTTGGAAATTGATTTGAAATGCGTTGTTCAATAATCATCCTTACATAATATCAACTGTTATCTTTGATTTTCTTCTGCGTACATCACATGTAATCTCTCCACTAGAAACATGGTGGTTTATATAATTAGTAAATTATACAATCAATACTTAGTAGACATACTCAATAACCATGGTTACATAAATAAGAAAAAAATACTATGAGATTTAATGTCAATTGGGCATATTATAATTCTGTATGAAAGTAGCACGTATAATAAAATATTTAAGAATATAAATTAATTCACTTGATTATGAGTTTAGGTTTCAACAGAGTAGTAAGTCTTTGGCATTTGCAAGAGATATATATCCTGAGACTTTCTAAAATTCCTATGTTTTCCACTAGTACTAAAACAAAGGCTTATGAGTTTTCTTATGTACTTCATGAGGTTTTCAGTAATGTGATTATATGCATTAAATGAAACTAATAAAACCACACGGTTATTATGATTGACCAGATTTAGTTACTTGTCCCATGACACTTACAAATGCATCAAGCTTTCAGTAAAAATATTTCAAATTCTGGTAATTTGTATTCCCTTTCATTATTGGCATTTTTCCTTATATTTTTAGCAAAGTCAAGTCTTTTATATATTCATATATACATGTACATTTAAATATAAATTAAAGGTACATATATAATTATTTTGGTGAGGTTGAGTTTTGAATTGAGAGGCATTCAAACTGAGGAGCCATGATTTCTAGAGAGCAGGAAAAAAATATCTGCCATGTTTCACGCACAAAAACAAAAACATACCCATTGTGACAGCAAAAATACTTTGAAGTACATCTTTATAATTTTTATATTTTTTTCACACATTAACTCAATAAATGACGTGTGGTGGGTGACATGGACATTTAGTTGGCTGGAACACAGAAGATGGTCTGGAATGAAATAAGTAATGAGATTGAAATATTTGTTAGAATTTACAATATAAAAACAATGGAAAAATGTATGTGAAAATGAAAATATGTGTATACACACATTTTTGATGTTTTAAGCTTGAGATTATCTCAAATTCACAGATAAGAAATTTCCTATGCTCAGGTATGAATTTGGTTGTAAATAAAGAAAAAGGATGACATAAAAATAAGATTTAAAAAATCTCCAATTCTGTTGTTTACATTTCATCATACTGCACTTCTGACAAGTTATAGGGACTAATAATATATTTGTAATTACATGCAAAATACCTTGGATTTTAAGCAGCACATGATATGGTATCCATACTAGGTCTCAAAGATATTATATGTTATAATATGGTCAAATAATATTGAAAGATACTACGACATAAATATGTGGATTGGTTTTAAAAATGATGACAGTATTTCTACCTAAGATACTTCAGTTATTGACGAGAGAATGAAAATCATAAAATATATAAAAGTTAATAAAATAAAGAAAAAGAAAGGGATAGATACATTAAAAATTAGCCAAGGTGGTTGTTGAGGTATAGAGAGTAGCATACTTGTCAAAAATATTTACAAATCTGATTTTCCAAAAGAAATAGAGAACACTAAAAATGATGCTAATAGGGAAAGTGGGAAGTGGTTCCTATAAAGACACATATTTAAATAAGCTTGATTTACAGTATGTTACAGCTTATTTCTTAATAAAATATCCAGATAGCCCCTTTCCATTTTAATATATATTTAAGAGTATAAAATGTGGAAATGTTACGATTTAGGTTTGGAAATTTCCTTTCTTTTTCCAGGTTGTACAGTGATAATGATGAAGTCAAATGAGAAAAAAAGAGATGATGATTAATGTAATGTTCACTTTTCTTTGGTTTCCTTTAAGCTGATTTGGAGAATTACCAAGTGATTGAAGGTGAAAGAGAAAGAATGAGAAACAAAAAAGGAAGTATAAGTGTTTTAAAATACAATTTGTAAAACTCCAATTACAAAACTGATTACATTGAATATTAATCTTGACCTCACAGCTTTCCATTTAATTAAATCACAAAATTTATCAAAATCAGAATGATCACCTGCAAAATTTAATCAGTGATCACATCATCAAATCTGCTGAATACCATTTAGAATTCCATTTTTCAGGACTGATGGTTGACACCTACAGATTAAAATGAGTATTCCTTTTACTGTGACCCAATTCAAACAAAGACTTTATGAGATTTTAATTGGAAATATCATTTTGGAAGGAAAGTTAAATGAAAATTGTATTACAAAATTTGTATGAAAAAGTACAAAAAAGAAAGAAGGTAGAGTCTAGATGATGAGTGTGGCTTAATAGGGACACCAATGACCCAACTAGGAAACCCAACAGCCTTATAAGAAGCTTAAGAATAGGAACTATTGTCTTTTTAATGTCAGTATCACAAATACCTCATCTAATACCTGAACAACGTAGATAATCAATAAGCACTTACTAATATAATTGGATTCATGAAAATAATAATGATGACACAGTTTGTTTAACTACTGAGATTGGAAAATTTATATTTTCCACCAATTTGCAGATGTGTTTGATCATACATTTTTAATCTCCTTAATATACATAGTATTCTTATGGTGAAAATATACTTCTTGGAATATATCACCACTGATACCTCTGAAAAACTATCTGATCTTTGACAAATCTGACAAAAACAAGCAATGGGGAAAGGACTCCCTATTTAATAAATGGTGTTGGGGAAACTGGCTAGCCATAGGCAGAAAACTGAAATGGACCCCTTCCTTATACCTTATACAAAAATTAACTCAACATGGATTAAAGACTAAAACAATAAAAACCTTAGAAGAAAACCTAGACAATGCCATTCAGGACTTCATGAGTGAAGACTTCATGACTAAAACATCAAAGCAATGACAACAAGTGCCAGAATTGACAAATGGTATCTAATTAAACTAAAGAGCTTCTGCACAGCAAAAGAAACTATCATCAGAGTGAACAGGCAACCTACAGAATGGAACAAAATTTTTGCAGTCTATCTATCTGACATAGGGCTAATATCCAGAACCTACAAAGAACTTGAACAAATTTACAAGAAAATAAAAATCAGAAAGTGGGCAAAGGATATGAACAAACGTTTCTCAAAAGAAGACATTTATGAAGCCAAAAAAAATATGAAAAGAAGCTCATCATAACTGATCACTAGAGAAATGAAAATCAAAACCACAATGAGATACCATCTCACATCAGTTAAAATGGCGATCGTTAAAATGTCAGGAAACAACAGGTGCTGGAGAGGATGTGGAGATATAGGAATGCATTTACACTGTTGATGGGAGTGTAAATTAGTTCAACCATTGTTGAAGACAGTGTGTCAATTCCTCCAGAATCTAGAACCAGAAATACCATTTGACCGAACAATCCCATTACTGCATATATACCCAAAGGATTATAAATCTTTTTACTATAAAGACACATGCACACGTATGTTTATTGCAGCACTGTTCACAATAGCAAAGACTGGGAACCAACCCAAATGCCCATCAATGATAGACTGAATAAAGAAAATGTGGCAAATATACACTATGGGATACTATGCAGCCATAAAAAAGGATGAGTTCATGTCCTTTTTAGGGACATGGATGAAGCTGGAAACCATCATTCTCAGCAAACTAACACAGGAACAGAAAACCAAACACCACATGTTCTCAATCATAAGTGGGAGTTGAACAATGAGAACACATGGACACAGGGAGGGGAACATCACACAATCGGGACCTGTTTTACAAAAGTCAAGTCAAATTTGATTAACAGACAATTTGGCAGTAAAATTAACAGTATTATATGTAACCATTTTACAAGTCATCTTAAAGACGCTACACAATGTGTTAAATTAACCATTTGAACAGTTCTACCTAACACTGTAATATTAATTTGTATTGACTCCAAATATAAGTTCAACTCTATTTCATGTTAAGATGCCTGGGATAGTTTTATGCTAAGCTAGATTTAACATAATTATTAGTGCATAAATAATTCAGAAATGTATGAAATCTATTAAAATCCTTTTCCAGTTTTTGATATTGGCAAAGTATATCATGGGAAGATAGGAAAGTATTTATGTAATACATACTAAAATTCAAATTTGAACAAATCAAATACTAGATCAGACTGAACTTTTAACCTATACTATCTGCTATCAAGTTTTGCCAAAGAATATTAGTGGTTCATTATTGACTAAAATCCCTTATTTCAAATCTAACTGCTTCCTGTAATTTTGCATACATTCCCTTGGCTAAATACTTTGAGAGTTCTTACAAAATGGGATCTGTCACATATAAGCCTAAAATAAATTAGAATGTAATAACCTCTAGTGATGAGAAAAGCTCATTTTGCTGCGGTTTTGCATTACATTTTTGTTTCGTTTTTAAAGGTTCTTCTATTGCTTTCATTGTTCAATATGCAATTTCATTCTTTATTCATTCTCATGCTACTCCTTTCTTTTGTTTAGTTTCTTCTCTTTTGACCCATTGTGTTAAACAATTCTTGCAGAAGATAATTTGTCATCACTGTCATAATGAATCCAATTTTCCTTAACCCAGGCCTGGCCATGGCTTGCTATATTGCAAAGAAAACTACCTAAAAGGCTAATGAGGGGCACTATTTGAGAAGTATGACTGAATTGTTATAGTTTTAATTAGTTCAGTCAAAATTCTTGGTGAATAATGTTCAGCAAAGTATTCTTTAGTAGACAAAATTGTAGTCTTAAAAAAAATCCCTTATTCAAAATTACAATCCTATTACTTCTAAATGTAAAAGTACTGTAGTTCAAAGTACGTAATTGAGTTGGATTTTTTCTACCGTTTATGAAAATCTGTATTGCTAAAATCTGAATCTTTTCTTAATTATCCATTCTAATATCTGACTATATTTGTAGAATCATCTTTTCTTTCATTCAGATCATGCATATCTATATAAGTAGGGAAGATAAAAGTGGAATGGATACTTACTTTATTGAAAACTACTACATAATGTGGATATGGTATTTAATAATTTAATGATTGTTTTTACATCAGATATCTTAGGAAATGCTTCTAACTGAACCCAGTGATTTAAAGATAATTCCTTGCTTCCAACTGTAAAGTAGGAAAAATAACGTAAAATATTCTAATCAAATTGTTGAGAGTCAAACATCAGTCATGCTAAGAAATATTTAGTTAATCTTCAGTTCAGCAAAAGATAGAATCACTTGAATTTAGTTTGTATATCTGCACTTTCTTAAAAAATATTGACAAGACCTCAGATTCAAATACCCAGGTAAAGGCCAGCACCAATGTCTTCATCTTCTTATAGCTCTTTTATTATACCCATGTTTCCTTTAATATTGAATGTTGCCATTTTTAAGGAGACAAATATGTTTAATCTTAATTTTCTCTTATCATTTTATGTTACATTTACTGTTTCATGGCTTATTTGAGGTCAATATTCCACTTTTAGTTCATTTTTATGATTCTTTGTTTTTTTCATAATTACAATTTTTTGTTTTTATAGATAGAACTTGCATAATCTTTAACTATTTTAGTTGACCTATATTAATTTTCTAGTTTAGTGGTGATACAATTAGTTTAATGTTTCCTAGTTCTCTTCTATGTTTTCATTGTGAGGTACAAACGGAATATATAAAACAAAAATCAAATATTCAGCGGTGCATGCAGTAATATTTAACGAAAATTAGATGTAATTATGGTCCTGGAGGGAAAAGTAAATCAGAATGAGGCACAAACCACAAACAAATAACGATATAAAGCTTTCCAAATATTATGAAAAATAGTAATTTAGAAATATAAGAAGTTCAATGAACCCCAAACAATATAAACACAAAGTAGGTACTACAGAGCACATTATGGTCAAATTGATGAAAATAAATACAAAGAAGAATTTCCCCCAAAAAATATGCAGAGAGAAAAAAATAACATTGTGCATGCAGGAACAAGCATACAAATTACCAAAGAATTTTTTCAAAAGCAGTAAAAGCTCAAATGAATACCATTCAAGTAGTGAAAAAAGACCACAAGAGGAGGAAGAGGAGAGGGAGAAAAAGGTAGTTATTTTTGAAATAGTTTAGCTATTAAAATACCTGTCAAAATTAAAAGAAAATAAAGACATTTTCAGATATACACAGGTTAAGAGAAATCAACAAAAAATTCGCAGTTTAAAAATGTTAAAGGGAAAAATGTTAATGAAAATTTCTCAGGCTTAAAGATAATGATGTATGACGGAAGTACAAATTTGAAGGTAAGATATATACGCATATAATATGTGGGTAAATCTAATAAATAAGTCTCATTTTTCAAGTTCTTTAAAGAGTAATGTTGCAGGACTTTTGCTTAGTTCAGCTAAAGATGGAGCTCTTGTCCATCCCATGCTCATGAAAATTTAGGCTCACAGATGGTTTAAAGGATGAGTAAAGCAGCGTTTTATTGGGTGAAAGGGAATAAAAGTGGGAAACTGGGAGTCTTGCAAGGTCAGAGTACCTCCCCTAGACTGTTTCCTGCCAGGCCTTTGGAATCACAGGAAAAGGAGGGGCCAGGCCCCTTCCTGCTGCAAAGGGTGTGCGCTTCCTGAGGCTCCACTTCAGTGAGCAGGTGGTTGGAGTTTCTCTGGGGACCCCCCTCACCTGGCTGTCTCAATAATTGTTTTGAAGAACATGTTCTCACTTGGGAACTAAATGACAAGTGGGAGCTAAATGATAAAAACTTATGAACACAAAGAAGGAAACAACAGACACTGGCTCTGCTTGAGGGGATAGGGTGGGAGGCGGGAGAGGAGCAGAAAGATAACTATTGGGTATTAGGCTTAATATGTGGGTGATGAAATAATGTGTACAACAAACCCCTGTGACACGTGTTTATCTGTGTAATAAACTTCACATGAAACCCCCAACCAAAAATAAAAGAAAAAGTTCTAAGGAAAGCTTAATAGTCTCTTCAAAGAAAATTAAAATTATACACTGAATAAAATATGTATAAGACCTGTATGTTCAAAGTTTCAAGTTATTGATAAAATAAAGAAGCCCTAAATATTCACCAATCACAATATTGAGCGTTTGTTTACAGGAAATGAAATCAGTATGTCGAAGAGAAACCTGCACACCCATGTTTGTCGGGGTGCTATTTACAATACCCAAGCTATGGAATGAAATTAAACATTCATTTACAGTTGAATAGACATAGAAAATGCAATATATGTGTGTGTGTATATATATATACGCACATATACACATACACAATTCAGCTATAATATATGATATCCTGTCATTTGTGGGAACATAAATGAACCTGGAGGTCATTAGGTTAAGTGAAAAAGGCAGGCACAGAAAGAAAAACACTACTTGATCTCAATCATATGCCAAATCTAAAAAAGTTGATCCCATAGAAGTAGTGAGCAGAATAGTTGTTACCAGAGGCCAGGAATCATAGAGGATTGACAAGGAGAGCAGGAGAGGTGTGTTAATGGGTTCCAAGTTACAGTTAGAGAGGAAGAATAAGTTTCGGTGTTCTATTACAAAGTAGGGTGATGATAGCAAATAGCAATGCAATGTATGTTTTAAGATAGCTAGAGAATTTTGAATGTTTTCACTACAAGGAAATGATAAATGTTTACAGTGATGGATATGGTAATTACCTAGATGTTATTACACTATATATGTATGCGTCAGAACATCATATTATATCTCATAAATATGTACAATTATTGTCAGTTATAAATAAAAATTTTAAAAAGAAGACCTAAATGCACATAGAAATACACCATGTTTATTGATGAGAATGCTCAATATAGTAAAGATGTCCAGTGTCTTCAAATTGATCTACAGGTTTAATGTAATTGCATAAACACCTTAGCCATGTTAAAATTTTGGTGGGTGTTTTTCCCATATATTATATAAGCTTATTCTAAAAAATTTCATGAAAAAGTAGAAGATTTGGAATAGGTAAACAATTTTAGAAAAAAAAATGAAATAAAGTGGATGAAATCATCCTCCTCAAGTAATGTAAAAGACTTAACACGCTTACGAAAGAGTGACAGTAGTCAAGGCAGTGTGGTATTGGCAGAGGGATAAACACATAGATAAGTAGAACAAACCATTAGCCCAAGAAATATACTAAAAAAATTAGCTTTTTATTATTAAAAAATGTTTTAGAGACAGAATCTTGCTATGTCACCCAGCCTGGAGTAGAGTTCCTTGACCATAGCTCAGTATAACCTCACTCCTGGGCTCAAATGGTCCTCCTGCCTCAGCCTCCAGAGTAGTTAGGACTATGGGCACATGCAACCATGCCAGGCTAATTTTTAAAAATAATTTTCTGTAGAAATGTGGTCTTGCTATGTTGCCCGGGCTGGTCTTGAACTCCTGGCCTTAAGCAATACTCCTGTCTTGGCCACCCAAAGTGTTGGGATTACAGGTGTGAGCTACTGTGTCTGACCCAAAACTGACTTTTCATAAACATACAAAAGAAATATAATATATGATAGAAAGTTTGTTCAACAAATGGTGCTGGAACATTTGGATGAATATAAGCAAATATATAAACCACAAACTGAAACTCACATCCTATAAAATTTAACTACAAAAAGATTATGAACAAAAGCATAACGTTTTAAAAACTGTAAAACTTTTAGAAAAAAAAAATGGGTAGAAACCTTTTGGGCAAAAGGTTAGGCAACTGGCATTTAGGATTGGTGCAATATTTATCATCCAGAAAAAGGCAAAATTGATAAACTGGACTAGCAAAATTATAAACTCCACAGAAGACCTTGTGAAGAGGATGCAGAGACAAGCTATGTAACTGGGAGAAATTATTGGCAATCCACACATCTGACAAATGATGTATATTCAGATCTTAAAAAAACTCTCAAAAGTTAACAATATATTGCAAACTATCCACTTAGAAAATGGGAGAAATATATGAGTAGACATTTCACTAAGAGGGCATATAGCTGCCAAACAAGCACATGAAAAGATGTTTAATGACATAAACTATGAGAAAGGTGAAGGTGAAATCACGATAAAATATCCCCACAAACAATTATAAGTAAATAGGTAAACAAATAATTAAAAACAGTGATAATACAAAATGGTCATGAGATTTCATTAAAGCTGGTTCTCTCATATATTATTGGTGGGAAAGTAAAATGTACAGCTATTTTGGAAAACTAAATATGACCTTAAAATTGGTTTCCTGGACATTTATCCTTGAGATATAAAAGTTATTTTCACACAAAATATGTACAGGTATATCCTTTACTTATAATAGACCCAAACTGGAAACAAATCAAATATCCTTAGATGGTCAAAAGGTTAAACAAAGAATGGGGTGCAGCAAACCATGATAGCACACGTTTACCTATGTAACAAACTTGCACATTCTGCACATGTTCCCCGGAACATAAAGTAAATTATAATGAAATAAAATTAAACTAAAAAAACAAAGAATGAAACATCCAAACCACAGAATTCTACTCACCAGTAAAAAGGGACAAAGTCTTGATACATGCAACAACTTGGATGGATTTCAAGGATACTGTGTAAATGAAAATTCAGTCACAGGATGGTGACCAACTGTGTGTTTCCATTTGTATACAATTCCTGAAATTACAAAAATACATAGACAAAGAACAGATTATTGGTTTCCAGGTATTATAGGGAAGAAAGATGGTGGCTGTTACTATAAAGTGGTCACGTGAGGGATCTTTGTGATGGAACTGTTTTGTATCTTGACTATGGTGGTAGTCACGTGAATCTACACATGTGATAAACTTCCATAGAAAAACTAAATACACACACACACACACACACACACACATACAAATGGATGAAAACTAGTGAAATACGAGTAAGATCAAAGGCTCTTATTCATGTCAATTTTCTGGTTGTGATATAATTATGCAAGGTGTTACCATTGGAGAAAACTTGGGGAATGATGGATGAAATTTTCTGTTTTAGTTTTTACAACCACGTGTGAATCTATAACTATCTCAAAATAAAGAGCTTAAAATACATTAATTGACTACTCTGATAAAGGCTAAAACTGTCAAAACTCTCATGCTATGTTAAAAAAAGAAACACCCAACCATATGTTGTCTACAAGAAACAAACTTTGGGTAGTATGGACATTTTAACAATATTGATTTTCCCAACAGATCAATGCATAAGGAAAATGCCATACATATGCACAGTGGAGTACACTTCAGCTATAAAAAGAATGAGATGCTGTCATTTGCAACAACATAGATGGAACTGAAGGTTGTTATGTTAAGTGGAATGAGCCAGACACAGAAAGACAAACTTTGCATCTTCTCTGCTAAAAATTAAAATGATTGAAATCTTGGAGATAGAGAGAAGGATGGTTACCAGAGCCTAGGAAGGGTAGTGTGGGGGCTGACGTGGGGAGGAAATTAGGGATGGTTAATGGGTACAAAAAATAGAAAGAATGAATAAGATGTAGTATTTGATAGAAGGAGAGGGTGACTATAGTCAATAATAATTGAATTACATATTTTTAAATAAGCAAAAGAGTATAATTAGATTGTAACAGCATATAAGTGCTTGAGGTAATGGATATCACATTTAGCTTGAAGTGATTATTACACATTGTATGTCTGTATCAAAGTATTTTATGAAACCCATAAATATGTATACCTAATATGTACCCACAAAACTTAAAAACAAAAATAATTTAAAAAGAGACAAATTTTATATATAATATTCTAAGATAAATAGATACTTTGCTGGTATGATGTAAAAATGGTACATCATGCAATAAAAATTATCCAACAGTGACCACAAGACAAGAGACAAAGAGCAATATTACTTAATGTTGAAAGTATCAATTTATCAATAAGTCAGGATTCTACCTGTGAATACACTTAATTGAAGAGTTTCTAGACTGGGCACGGTGGCTCACGCCTATAATCACAGCACTTTGAGAGGCCCAGGTGGGTGGATCACCTGAGGTCAGGAGTTTGAGATCAGCCTAGCCAACACAAAATATACAAAAATTAGCTAAGTGTGATGGTGGGTGCTTGTAATCCCAGCTATACAGGAGGCTGAGGCAGGAGAATCGCTTGAACCCAGGAGATGGAGGTTGCAGTGAGCTGAGATCGCACCACTGTACTCCAGTCTGGCCAGAGAGCGAGACTCTGTCTAAAAAAAGAAGAAATATGTATAACTGCAAAATTAATTACTGAGAAAACGTAGGTAGTTTTGGCTCTCAGTGTTCTTTTAAAATAGATATTAAATAATAGTGAATTTGTAAGATCCATTTCGGGAATAATCACATTAGAATAAATGTAAAAATTAATACATGATAAAGAGATTAGGAATTGCAGCATTAGAGTTTTAATCTGCTATCTGAATGAAATTTGTACTTGTGATTATTGTGATGATTGCACCATCATAATAAACTGCGGTGCCTATGATATGCTGAGATTGTGGTAGAAGTCATTTTGAACCAAAATATATCGGCTAATAAACTTTTGATGATTTTTTTAAAGAAATACACACATTATCATATTTTCACTGAAAAGTATATACTAGTCATAATATTAATAGACAATTTTTTGGCCTTTACAAATCAAAATATATCATAACCATGGGATGTCAGAAAAGCACAATCTTCTATTGATAGGAAACCCAATTACTACGGAAACCAGAAAGAATAAAATAACAGTAGACATTTATTTCTATGCCTCTATTTGCTCTTTAACTTTATGTTTAGTTTTAAAGTCACTTTGATTGATGGTGACTTTCTGCTTGTAAACAGTGAAATATAATATGTTTTTAATTTAGCACATTTTAAAAAAATGGACAAAAAATCTTATTGTTGCCAATGAAAAATAAAATAAACATCCAGAGACTGTAGGTGATATGCTAACATGAATGTGATTTTAAAATATTTTTTCTTTCAATTAGTAGTTAACAAATGCAGAGAAATAAGTAGTTAACAAAGCCATGCATATTATAATTTTAACTTAGTAAAAATGTGCTTGGTAAAGTAATTGCTTAAAATACATGACATGAGATACTTAGATTGACTTTGAACTGAGTTTGTGTTATACAGAAAACAAAAGTTTCCTCTTCATGTTTCATATACAGTTGTGCAGTCATCAGTTATCTTCATGGGACAAGCATGTCCGGGGGGAGGAAAATCTGATAAAAAGTAACGAGATTCAACGAAGGCTTCCGCTGCTTAACACATGTTACATAGAATTCTTCACCGATGTGAGGAACATCAGTTTGCAAAAGAAACCCTGCACTTTCAGGGATAAAAGACTGAGACTCCAAGTGGTGCTCCTAGTATTGGTGAAGCTTAGGGAGAGAGCCCATTGTGCTTCTATCTAACTGCTCTCAGGAAAAGGTAGAAAATGTCTCAGATTCCACAAGAAAGATAGAATTTGTGATAAGATGACAATCAGGCCACAACAGAACATCCTAGTAGGGTACATAAATTAGCATCAACATGGACCAATCAGCAAGGAAGTGTCTTCATAATATTCCAATAATTAGACTCTGTCATTAGCTTGATCTTTGATGCTGGGCTAACCTTATTTGGATGATATAAGCACTGGTTCTTAGAATTTTCAGAGACAGGTGCTCCAAATAGAAAAATGCAGGATGACATGCTAGTGAAGATTAACTGGGAGAAAAATAGGTAAATGTGTAAAGAAAATGTGTGTCTGACTGTATACAGAGTTATAATTGTAAAAAATTAATCAAATATGTCAAAATATCAACAACCCAAATAAATTTTATTTTCCTGAATTACTTAATTGTCTCCATGTGTTTCTGGTTTCACTATTTTAAAAGTAACAATTTAAGGAATTATGCATGTGATTGGTTGAGGTTTTCATTGTTTGAGATATTCTGAAAGACTTTCAATTATTTCCTAGACTAGCTAGATACCAAAGCTTTCACTAAAGCTTTCCTAAGACTTTTCTAAAGATTTCTTACACTTCTAATATAATATTCCTCCAAAGGTATCTAATGTCCTGGGCTTTCTCCAGTCTAATAATAGGACCTCTTCTTCATTCACCCCTCAGTCCTGTTTGTTGTTATGGAGTTTACCATTCTTGCTTCCTCTCTACCTCAAGCCACCACCACACCTGCTGGACCATTAGACTCATATTCTTATAGTTTTCACCTTCACCATGGCCTTCCAATCCCTTAAGAAAAAGTAGTAAAAGGGGCATTATCTCAAACTAGACTACTTTCTTCCAGATCACACACTGTATTATGAAGCATCAAGTTCACGCTATTCTCCAGGTGATGGTTAGAATAAAATCACCTTCCCTATCATTATTTTTTTCAATATATTTTCTCAAAATGTATATGCCTCTGGTTATATGTTCTGTTCAATTCTGCTTTCCATACAATTTCCCTTGCTTCCTCTGTGATGATGCTCTCAGACACACCCTGCCTCTCAACCTGTGGTGTTCTATCATCTGGCACTTTCAAACAACCACGATCATTAGTCTGCTTTATGTGTGCATCTCTTTCATGAGTACTTTGTTAACTTCTCAGTTTTAAATAAAGCTCCTCTCTTTTTAAACATACCACTTGTTATGCAATGAAAGCAGTTCATTTTTCACAAGCTATATTAAACTTTAGGTCTGTTACTTTACTGTGAAAGAAATTTCCAAAACATACATTTTTCCTTTCGTTACAAGCTATAGCAACATAAAGACCTCGTCAGTACACATTAGATTTGCTGCCCTCTTGGACACTGTTCCTCATTCACCTGCATTATATTATTGAGTGTAATCACAGTTTTTTATATCTTGGAATTTTTACTCCATTTTCAACCTCTATGCCTCCTTTTCTGAGATCAACCAAGGTCTCCCCTTCTCATCCCAAGACTCCTCCCCTCCCCTTGGGATGTTGAGAATTCATTTGTGATACTTACTCTTTTCTAGGTAGTGTATTTTTATGAAAGTTAAGAAGAGGAGTAGTGTAAGTAGGGAGAAAATGAGGATAAAATAAAGAGATCAAGAGTATTTTCAGGTGAAGCATTTCGTTTGAAGCTATGGCTGTAATTTGCACAGTTTTTCTTCATTTCTGACATTGACATTATCTTTTCAGAGTACTCAGTGCAGTTGCTTGAAAAAAAGTCAGTGATGACTAGACATTAGGCTTGTTTTTGCCTCTGTGATGTTGCAGCATTTTCTTCACCCAGCTATTTCTGATTGTTGAAAATTTTCATGTTTGGTGGATGTTAAAAAATATGTTTTTCGGCCGGGCATGGTGGCTCACGTCTGTAATCCCAGCACTTTGGGAGGCCGAGGCAGGTGGATCATGAGGTCAGGAGATCGAGACCATCCTGGCTACCACGGTGAAAACCCGTCTCTACTGAAAATGCAAAAAATTAGCCGGGCGTGGTGGCGGGCACCTGTAGTCCCAGCTACTCGAGAGGCTGAGGCAGGAGAATGGTGTGAACCTGGGAGGCAGAGCTTTCAGTGAGCCCAGATAGTGCCACTGCACTCCAGCCTGGGCGACAGAGCGAGACTCTGCCCCCCCCCCCAAAAAAGAGGTTTTTTCAAACCTCATTGAAGTTTATAGTTATTCTATATCCAACATTTTTTCCAGCTTGTCTATGCTTTATAATGTAAAGAAATTGAAATGGAAGACTGAACAAAATTTTTGCACACAGCACACGTTTAAAGTATTTATTGTTTGATGTATTATAGTGTTTTTCCATGTTATTAGCAGTGATCTACCAATGAATTTAGAAATAAATGTAATGCATCATAATCAAGCTAAGAAAATGAAACGGAAGAGAAAAAAAGGAAATAAAAGATCATATACTCAAGTGGTAAGAGTATTTAGTGAAACTTTTGTATTTATGTACTATATAAAGAGGTAAAATCTATCTATGCACTGCTACTTTGGGATCAGCATACATTGAAAGTACTATTTATATATACTTTTAAAATTAATTTTATCTATTTAGAATCTAGATACATTTAATTAGAAATTAAGTACCACTTTAGAGCATGAGTAAAATATTCACAAGACCACAGGCAATGTAAAATTTGCAATTTTTTGTTGAATACTATAAAAGCTCTTAGTCTAGTAATTACATTTATTCATTTCTTAATATATCTTTTATTTGCTGTTTAGAATACCCTTGGTTTAACTTAAAAATTTTGTTTTGCATTTTGAGGTATTTCTTTTGTTGGGTTTTCTGGTCAAATAATTTAGACCTCAGAAGTAACTATCATAATTCTATCTATGCATAAATTTTTGTTGGAAAATATTGGTTTTTAGTTAAAAAAACATATTATGCTATTTTATTATTGTTAAAATTATTATTTTTGATGTTATTTTTATTGCTATTGCATTATTATTACAGTTGTCTTATAAATATGTGTATGTCATAACTATAATTGTAATTATTTAATGTGGTATGGATCATCTCAATTGTTATTTTGTGTTTTGTCTGATCTTTGGTAATATTAAATTTGTTGTATGAAACTTAGAGTCAAATTGTGTAACTTCAATATTGAAAATAGTATTTAATTGGGATAACAAAATTAACAAGTATAATTGATTTTTTTGAAAGTGATAATTTATTTCAAATATAAAGGATATTTTCAATATATTTTGATATCTTTAAGGATGAATTCAACATTTTATTCTAATAAGTTTTTTGCTCCAATTATGTTTTTCATATTTCTTAGTAAGTTTATGTCTTAACATTTTTATCTCGTGCTACAAACATGAGTGTTGATGGTATACTGTGCAAGTTTATCTTGCCTAAAGTTAATTTAATGAAATACTTAACTTTAGTCCTTTCTGATTCCTCAAACTTTTAATTCTACCCTTCAGAGCTCTGTCATTTTTCCAAAATATTTCACAGAAAATATAAGATAGAGAAAAAAAGATTTATATTCACATATTACCTACAGAGATTTTCTAGTTTTGTAATGCATATTTTCTTATTCTTGCTTTATTATGGGAGTGGTTCCCCATATTTTGTTTTAGATAATTAGGAAAAGAAATCTCCATTTGATGACTCCTATTTGTAAAGTTTTATATAAATATGTAATAGAATTAAGTTCTAGTAATATAGGATTCTTATGTTTATAAACCAACATCAGTACTGCTGGGTTAAGTGCATGTTAATGGAGTTTAATCAACAAATGCTCACAGCACCCAGCCATTGGGATCACACCATGGTAATGATGGTTACCTCGTATTGGGTTCTAAACTTCAGTACCATGAATCTTTAAAAATGCAGTTTTGGAGTAATATTAAAGGAAAAACATGCTGCATCATTCTTAAAAATTTATTTCTGACAATTCAATTTTCTAAAACTGCATTACAGTACTTTAGAGCCCAACTGTTGTTTTATTGAAAAAAAGTGATTAACTTGGAAATGTTTTCTCCATAACTGCATCTCCCTGTTCTTCATAGTGAATACAACAATATAACTATCACCGGAACTCTGCAGGGAGTCAAATAACCACAGCAGGAAGTTTCCACCATTGAAAAACAACAATTCTAGGACTAGAAAATTACAAGGGCCTGTTAATATTTTCTCGTGGCAAATATCTCATCTAAAAACAATTCCTTGTGCCTGTCATGTTCAACTTAGTTCTTACATGTAGAGAAAAATATATGCAGTTATACATGTATTCATTGTCTAAATAAAGACATCATTATTGAATGTTTTGATTCATAGTTACTTGGAAATGTGTAATTTTTCTCTAAGATTTAATGAAGATACTCAACATGAACTCAGAATAAATTATCATTTTATTTTTTTCATTTAGAATAATATTGACTACCTATACTACTGGCAATACAATATTGATCACGGCACATAAGGACAGTAGTCTCATTACAGAATGGCAATCCAGAAAGTAAGCCACTAAACTAGTAAATAGAAAAATCATGAACATCATGTTGTGACTTAATAACATTTTTAAATTTATAGAGATTAAAAATCTAAATAGAAAATTTGAGAAGACTTAGAATGTATTATACAATAAATGTGTACATAAAATATTATATAGTTTATAAATAACAGGAAATATCAGCAGGTTTGGTTTTATAACAATGTATTATTTCTATCTGCAGGAAACAGTGAGGCAGTAGGAAAACAAATACCAGGTTGGAAAATAAGTGTAAACACCTCCTATGGCAGAGAAAAGTTTAACAATACTGAATATTAACGATTAGAATAAAATGTCTACAATTTGATAACAAAATTTATCCTAAAAATGTTATATATATGCCACCACTCCTGTAAGACCAGAATGTTCCTCATGCTATTTTCTAATTAATAAACACTCCCTGCCTAGAAAAAATAATTCTTCTTATTTTAACACCAGAGATTATTACATCTGTTCATCACTCAAGTTCATATAAATGAAATCACACAGTTAAGCATTCTTTGGTTCCTCACTTCTTTTGTTCAATATATTTCTCTAAAGCCCACCTATGTTGATGTGTATATCTGTAGCTCATTCTTTTAACTTATTGCTTTGTACTAGCCATTATATAATGATATCACAATTTGTTTATTAACATTCAGATGTTTTGATTCTAAGGCTCTTATAAATAAATGTACTCTGAATATTCTTGTTTGTAAGATTTTGTTGATATATGTATTTGTTTACCTTGGACATATGCATAGGAGTAGAATTATAGGTCTTGAAGTAGCTCTGTGTTAGAAGTTCTAAGGAACTGCCTAAAGGTTTATGAAATAGTTGTACTGCATCTTATGTTGAGTTATTTCATGGAATTTTTATTTACATATTTTTAGTTGACAAAAATATATATTTCTCACATATAAGATGATGTTTTGAAATATGTATACATTATGAAATGGGTAAGTTGAGTTCATTTACATATATGCATTACCTCACACATGTATCTTTTTGTGGTAAGAGCACTGAAAATCTACTCTCTTAGCAATTTTTAAGAATATAATAAACAGTTATTAACTACAGTCACCAAGTTCAATAGGTCTATTGAACTTACTCCTCCTATCTAATTGTAATTGTATGTTCTTCAGCCAGCTTGTCCCCAACTCACCCTCCCCAGCCCTTGTAACCCTCATTTTACACTCTCTTCTATGAATTCAATTTTTTTAGATTCCACATACAAATGATATCATGTATTATTTGTCTTTCTGTGCTTTATTTCTTTCTCTTAATGTAATGTCCTCCAGGTTCATCTGTGTCGTTGCACCTAACAGGATTTTAAAGCTGAATAGTATTTTATTGTGCATATATACCACCATTCATCCATTGATAGACATTTAGGTTGATTCCATATGTTGGCTATTGTGAATAATGCTGCAATGAACATGGGAAGGCAGATGTCTCTTTGACATACTCATTTCGTTTCCTTTGGACATATACCCACTATTGGGATTTCTGCATTGTATAGTAGTTCTATTTTTTATATTTTGGGAACATGTCATACTGTTTTCCATAATGGCTGTATTAGTTTACATACCCACCATCACTACGGAGCATTCCCTTGTCTCCACAACCTCTTCAACACTTGTTGTTGTTCATCTTTTTCATAACAGCCATTCTAACAAGTGTGAGGTGGTATTTCATTGTGGTTTTAATGAGCACTTATCTGGTGATTTAGTGATTTTCAGCATGTTTTCACATACCAATTGGCCACTTTTATGTCATTCTTTGAGAAATGTCTTCAGATGCTTTACCCCACTTTTAATCTTTTTTTTTCTAATTGAGTTGAGTTCTTTTTATATTTTAGATATCAACAACTTATTAGATGTTTGGTTTGCAAACACATGTAGATTGTTCACTCTGTTAATTACTTCCTTTGCTATTAATACCTTATTAGATATGCCAGTTTGCAATGTATGTAAATTGTCTCTTCACTCTGTTGATTATTTCCCTTGCTGTGCAGAAGGTTTTTATTTGAGGAAATCCCATTTGTCTATTCTTTCTTTCACTGCCTATGCTTTTGAGGTCATGTCCAAAAAATCATTGTCCAGACAAATGTTATGGAGTTTTCCATATGTTTCTCTCCATAGTATTATAGTTTTAACTCATATTTAAGTCTTTAAACCATGCATAGTTGACTTTTGTATTTGGTGTGAGATAAGGGTCTAATTTAATTTTCTGCATGTGAATATTTAGTCTTCCCAAGTATTTTTGAAGAGACTGTCCTTATTCCATTGTATGTTCTTGGCACATTTGTAGAAAATCAATTGACCATAAATGCATGGATTTATTTTCAGGTGCCCTATTCTGTTGCACTAGTCTATCTATGTATCTGTTTCTATACCCGTAACATGCTGTCTTAGTTACTATAGTATATTTCGAAGTCAAATAATTTGATGATTTCAGCTCTCTTATTTTTGCTGAAGATTGTTTTGACTATTTGTTGTCTTTTGTGCTTCGCCATGAAGTTTAGAATTTTTGTTTCTATTTTTATAAAATTTATTGAATTTTGACAGAAATCGCACTGAATTTGTAGATCAATTTGGGTAGTGTGGACATTTTAATAATATTAATTATTTCAGTCCATGATCACAGGGTATCTATTTATTTCTGTCTTCTTCAATTTCTTTCATTATTTTTATAGTTTTCAGAGTGGCCATTGTTTATTGCCTTAGTTAAACTTATTTCTTCATCTATTTTTGTTGCTATTGCAAATGGAATTGCTTTATTGATAACTTCTTCAGATAGTCTGTTGTTATTGTATAGATATACTAGTGATTTTTGTATGTTGATTTTGTTTCTTTAAAATTTACAGAATTGGTTTATAAATTCTAGTATTTTTTGATGATGTTTTTAGGGTTTTTTACACATAATATTATGCCATCTGCAAACAGAGACAATTTAACTTTTTTCTGATTTCAATGCTTTTAATTTTTTTTCTCTTTTCTAATAGTTGTGGCTAGGACTTTCAGTACTATATTGAATAGAAACAGCAAGAATGGGCATCTTGATTTTGGAGGAAAAACTTCCCATTTGTGCCATGGACTATCATGTTAGCTGTGGGCTTTCTTTTTCTTTTTCTTTTTGTTTCATATAAGGCCTTTATTGTGTTGAGGCACATTCCTTCTATACTGAATTTGTTGTGAGTTTTTACGACAAAAGGATGTTGAATTTTCTGCATTTATTGAGATGATAATATAGTTTTTGTCCTTTTTTTTAAATGTGGTGTATCACATTTAGAGATTTGTGTATGATAAACTACTCTCTTATTCTGGGGATAAATCCTACTTTATCATGATGAATAACCATTTTGATGAAATTTTGAATTCGGTTTGTTAGAATTTTGTTGAGGATTTGTGCCTATATGTTCATCTCGATATTGGTCTGTGATTTTCTTTTCTCATAATGTTCTAGTCTGGCTTTGATATCAAAGTAATGCTGGCCTTACAACATGAGTTTGAAATTGTTCCTTTCTCTTCAATTTTTTAAAAGAGTTTGAGAAGGATTGATAGTTATTTTTTAAATGTTTGGTCAAATTCAGTGGTGAAGCCATAAGAACCTGAGCGTTTTATTACTTTTTACTACTGATTCAATGTCCTTAATCATCTCTGGTCTGTTCATATTTTCTATTCCTTCATTATTTAGTCTTGGTCAGTTGCATACCTCTAGGAATTTCTCAGTCACTCGCTATATATTTTGTTTCAGAACTGCTTTTGCAGTATTCTATACATTTTTGTATGGTGTATTTCCATTTTCATTTGTATCTAGATATTTCTAAATTTTTCTTTTAATTTACGAATTGACCCATTGTATATTCAGGAGCATGTTATTTAATTTCTACATGCTTTAAAATTTTTAAAGTTTTCCTGTTATTGATTTCTAATTTTACACAATTGTAGTCAGAAAAGATATTTGATATAATTTCAATCTTTTAAAACTTATCAACTTATTTTGTCAGCCAACAGATGATCTGTCCTTGAAAATGTTCCCTGTATACTGGAGAAGCTGGGTTTTCTGATGCTATTGTATGTAATTGTCTGCACATACCTCTCAGGTCCACTTGGTTTAAAGCATAATTTATGCTCAGTGTTTTCATATTACTTGTCTATTACTTTCCTATTACATTGCTGAATGTGAGGTACTAAAATTCACTATTATTACATTACAGTCTATTTCTCCCTTCTGATTTATCAATATTTACTGTATATATTTAGATGCTCTAATGCTGGGTGCATATATATGAAAATTGTTATACCTTCTTGTTAAATTGACAGCTTATTTTTTTTTTTTTATGCTTTAAGTTCTGGGATACAACAGCTTTATCTTCATTCGGATTATCCCTGACTTACAAAGACATGACTTACAGTTTATTCATTTTATCATGTTGTGAAAGTGATAGGCATTAAGTACAATCCCTTGACTTATGATGAGATTACACCTGGATAAACTCATCATAAGATGAAAATATCGTGAGTTGAAAATGGACTTACAATGGATTTAATCGGAACATAATCCCACTATAAGTTGAGGAGTATCTGTATAATGTCCTTCTTGTTTTATAGTTTTTGGCTTGAAGCCTACTGTCAGTGTAGGTAATCCTGCTCTCTTTTGGTTTTCATTTGCATGAAATATCATTTTCTATTCCTTCACTCTCAGTCTATATGTATTCTTAAAGGTGAACTAAATCTCTTACAGGCAGCATATAGTTGAGTTTTATTCTTTTAATCCATTCTACCACTCTATGCCTTTTAGTTGAATAATTTCATGCATTTACATTCCAAGTAATTCTTGATAGATAAGGACTTACTACTGCCATTTTGTTGTTTTCTAGTTGTTTTGTAGGTTCTTTGTTTCTTTCTTCTTTTTCTTGTTGTTTTCCTTTGTGATTAAGTGTTTCTCTCTAGCAGTATATCTTGATTCCTTCTTATATTTTGCATATCTACTGTAGATTTTGTGCTTATGGTTATTATAAAATATCTTATAACAGACTCTTTTAAGCTGATAACAACTTAACCATAATCACATAAAACAACTTTACACTTTTCTACACACCCTCATTTAAATTTTTGATGTCACAATTTACATATTTTTTATATTGTTCATCCTTTTACAAATTATAACTATTGTGATTTTGAAGAATTTTACCATTTAACTAATATACTAATAATATAAGTACATTATATACCACCATTACAGTACTAGAGTATTATGAATTTGACTATGTACTTATTTCTACCAGTGAGTTGTACTTTCATATGTTTTTGTGTTACTAATTAGCATATTTTCCTTACAACTTAATTTCCTTTAGCATTTCTTGTAAGATGGGACTCCTGGTGATGAGCTCCTTCAGCACGTTCTCTCAGCTTAACTTCCTTTAGCATTTCTTATAAGACAGGACTCCTGGTGATGAACTCCCTTAGATTTGTTTGTAGGTTTTAAAGTATTCTGTTTGTCATTTTTGAAGGGTAGATTTGCTGGGTGCAATATTCTTGGTTGTTAGGATTTTCACTTTCAGTATTTTGCAGATATCATCCTCTCTCTCAGCCTTTATGACTTCTGCTGAGAAATCTGTTGCCAGTCTTACTGAAGCACTCTCATATGTTATTTGCTTCTATTCTCCTTGCTGCTTTTAAGATCACCTTTGTGTCTTTAAATTTAGAGAATTCTCTGTTAAATTTCTTATTTTGTCACTTATTATTTTCCTAACTTTATTTTTTTGGGGAGAGAGCGGTTTCTTGAAGTTTGCTGAGTTTCCTTAAAACAATTATTTTGAACTTTTCTCAATCATTTCATATATTTTCATTTTATGGAGATCAGCTACTGAAAGATTATTATTTTAGTTGAATTATGTCTTTGTTTTATTTATTTATTTATTGCTTTATGTTGATGTTTGTGCATTTGAATTTGAGACTTATTCCAGTACTGTGAACTGGGTGGTCTGAGAAAGCCTTTTAGCATTCAATTCATCCACAGATTTTGGGCAGGCTCTCAGTTGTAGTTTGAGGGAAGATTTGCTGCCAAAGCTGTCTGTCATGTTGGCCTGGTGCCACAGACAGCAGGTGACTCCTGGATCCTCAGGGCTTGTGCTGGAACCTGGATCCACCTGCATGGGCCTCTTGATTGGTATCAGTTGGAGTCTGGGTTTTCAACTACAGGACTGAAACCTGTGTTCTGCGGGGAGAGGAGGAACAGCCTGATGTCTGGGCCTACAGTGTCTGAACTGGTGCTGGAGTAGGGCATGAACTTGAGTCCACAGAGGATGAGCTGGCACTGGGGTGGGCCCAGAGCCTGAATTCATGGGAGCAGGCCTGGAGCCTGAATTTGCAGGGGTTATCCTAGCAGCTCAGCCCATTAGGGCCAGCCTGGGACCAGAGTCTGCTTAGTGAACGCAGACCTTGGCTCCGTTAGAGCATACTTAGACTCTGTGTCCTCTGGAGACTGCAACCACAAGGATTGATTGGAGCCTGGGGCAAGCTTAGTTCTGAGGCAGGCATAAGACTTGTATTCACAGGAGCTGGTCTAGAGCCTGAGATTGCAGGTGCTGGCCTGGTACTCAGAGCCACAGAGGATTACCTGGAGCACAGGGCTGTGGGTACAAGCTAGCACTTGAATTTGCAGTTGCTGGCCTGGAGACTGGGTCTACAAGGACTGCCCTGTGTCTGGGGGCCATGGTTGCTGGTCTGGAACCTGGGTCTATGGGGCCAGTCCAGCAATGGGGTTTACTGGAATAGTCCTAGACTCTGGGACTGATGGATTATAAGGCCGTAGGAACTAGCCTGGCATAGTGCAGGCCTGGAACTTGTATTTGCGTGTGTCAGCTAGCTGCAGGTGTCACCTCCACTTGCCGGCTAGCCTGAAGGATGTGTCACAGATTCTGGCTTGATGCCTAGGTCTGTATGGGCTCGGCTAGTGCTGGGGTGATCTTGAAGTCTGGGGCTGTGGAGGCCAGCCAGGTGCTGGAGGTGGTATAGAAATATACTTATCCCTGTGGTTTTATAAAGGCCACACTACTTACCCCAGGGCTGTTGGGAATACCCTGGCCCTCAGGCTGGCCTGAAGCCTTATTCTGTGAGGACTGGCCTCACACAGGGATCTGGTCAGAAGCCTGGGACTACTTGGGTCACCCTGGGTGGGTAGGTCCAGAGACTAAGTCTGTTATGCAAGCATAGAGCCTGCATAGTTTATAGTGTCACTGTTCCTATATTCTTACATTATCCCAATTCCTAAGGTGATGTAATTCTGGTGTCTCCTCTGAGTTTCTTGGGAATTAATGAAGTCTATCCACTTTGGTTAGGCCAGAATTTCAGCACTCAGAGAAATTCAGTAGTTCTTCCCACTTTTATCTTTTTAGAAGTCAATAGGAACCTTACCTGCACATGTGTTGTTCAATTCTGAGCCAAATAAGCCCTGGGAACCCCACCACACACACAAGGACTTCTGGGACCCTCTTGTGAACAGCTCCCTCCTCTCCACAATGCTGCTCTGCAAATCTCAGTTATTTCAGTAGACCCATTTTGCTGCCTTTTTCATTCAGTGCTCAGTTTGGGCTCTACATCCTGTGACACTCTCAGGAAATATTCAAAAGTTAGAGAGCCTGTATTACCTCAGTGTCTGCCTTGTCTCTTTAATTTCCTTCTGTTATTGAATTGTTTTTGGGTGGGGGGTTGGTAAAGAGAACTTTCTTACTCAAGGTCATGCCTCCTTCAAAGACTTTCAATTACTTTTCTCTGTGCTGTGGGCTTATGTATGTTCCACTACTCACCTCCGGGAAACAATTATGAAATGGTATCACATCATTAAGCTCCCTACAGAAAATATTGAGCACCCCAGTTCAATATCTCTCCTTATTCAATCCTGCTTCCTTTCTGTCCTCTTACAAGTTGTTTTACCAAGAGCACTTTCTACGATACTTCCTACATGTTAATATCCTGGAAAACACTTCTGTGACAAGTACTTCCCTCAGATAATTCTTGTAAAGAATAAATAATGGATGCTAAGTACATAGACTATCCGAGTTCATAAACTGCTCTCAATCATTACTTATCACAATCATTATTGAATTCTTATTACTTGAAATGTAACTCAGCTTTCAGTTATGGACTATGTTAATTTTTAAATGCAGAAAATTTTGACTGCATTTTGAAGCATTATTTATTTGATTTAGATGCTTTACTATTTTGGATTCAAATTTTCAGTTAAATGCATTTTTAAAAAATAAAAATAAGGCAATAATATGGTAAGAGTTATTCTTTAAAAAAAAAGTAATTCACGTGTGCTGTGAGTGATACAAATACTGTCAATTCATTAGTAAATAAATCATTCCATCAAGGAAGGTAATACTATATATTCAATATAAACCTCTTGATATTAGAGGCTTACATATTTTATTCCAATGAGTAAACAGTTTTGCCAATTTTCGTATAAAATACTCTTCTCCCTTTACTTAATGTCTTTATTAGACTTTTTATTTGTATTTCTTTAAAGAAGTCTGGGTAATTTATGAAGAAAAGAGGTTTACTTTTTCTATGGTTCTGGAGGTTGTACAAGCGTGGCACCAGTATCTGCTTGGCTTTAGCTTACAAGCATGGTGAAGTCAAAGGAAGAGCTGGCATATCACATGACAATAAAGGAAGCAAGAGAGAGAGAAGGTGGTGTCAGGCTTCTTTAAACAACCAGCTCTCACACAAACCAACAGATTAAGAACTCACTTATTACCATGAGGACAGCATGAAGCCATTCACGAGAGATCTGCTTCCATGACCCAAACACCTCTTATTACGTCCATCTCTAACATTGGAGGTAACATTTCAATGTAGGGTTTGGAGGAGATAAAATATCCGAACCATATCACACTTCTCCTACAGGAAGGAGAAATAAATGTGAATTTATTTTCTCCTTAATCATCAATTATAGTATATGACTTTGCTGCTGCTTGAAATGTTCTTGAATATTACAAACAAATCTATTATTGGTGGCTTTTAGGATTCTACTTAAGTCTCTTTTCCTGCTTCCTTTCTGTTTTCTCCAAGAAAACATTTTAGACTAATCTAATTTTTGGCAGATATTTATTCTATAATCTCACCAGTATTCTTAGTTTATTTTCTCTTTTACCTACCTAATCTATAGGATTCTCAATTTCTTTCTCAATCAAATAAATATTTTCTCCTTATGGTATCTTCTATCTCTAACCATTGAGAGTTCTACTTCCCCAATAGTAAGAGATTATATTATGAATATCTTTTAGGAGAATTCTGTATCATGTTGTTGACTGTGAGTTCTTTGGCGAGTGATAGTGCAGTGATAATGAGGTTAAGTTGTAAGTTGTTTGAGTCCTAGTCAATTGTTCTTTCCCATAGACATAGACTACACCATCAACCCAGGATAAATCATGATAAAAATAAATATTTTGTTTATTAAGAAATGTGGCACTGGGAACAATGGCTCACGTCTATAATCCTAGCACTTTGGGAGGCTGAGCCAGGAGGATCTCTTGAGCCAACAAGGTTGAGGCTACAGTGAGTCATGTGTATACCACCTCACTGCAGCCTGGGTGACACAGTGGGACCCTGTCTGATAAAGCAAAAACAAAAGCAAAACGAACAAACAAAAACTATGGGAGAGGAGATAAATTACTAAGAAAATCTAAAATACAAATAAAAAAATGTGAAGATATATAGGGCACATTCTTAGCCGACAAACAAGAACATTAATAGTTTCATGTGTTTTTTTAATCACCTTTGTTCATCTTTCACTAACACTGTATTCATGCTTTCTAAAGTAAAGTCATGTAACACAAATCATATACATTCTTTCTTTTATAGTATGCATATATTTTATATAAACAGTCATATATTTCAGTTAAAATCTTTGGGGAGCAATAAAACTACAACGACCTTTTCAGAGTTAAAGAAAAATTATGTAGATATATTCCTTCACTACTTTTTGAAAAAAAAAAAGAAGCAAAATGAGCTGTTTGTATTCATAATTTGATATTTACAAAATAACTCTCTTGTCCCCTTTTAGGAGGATCTTGGGAAAAGCTTCAGGATGATCAAATCTTTGAAAAGACAGAGGGTCAAAATGACATTTCCTTGAGGCCTAAAGCTGAGGAGTCCAGAGAGTCACTTCTTTATTGAAAACCTTCAAGTACCTATGAGTTGGCTAAAGTTCAATGATTCCAGTGAGATTTTTCCGGTAAATGTGTCATATTCATTTGTTAGTTTAGATAAAAAAACTACTTTTCTTCATATCCCTGATAAAAGAAATATGATACTATAGTGAAATAGTAACAGCATTCTGTTGCCCGGGATGTTAGCCCAGAATGAGAGTGTAGACCAATATATATTTCCGTGTAAGGATAAAATAAAGAAAATATCACAAATGCTTTACTGGAATACTAATTATTTTTATTGTGTGATAACTTACAAACAATAAAGTTTACAAACATTAAGTGCACAGTTGAAAGTTTTTACGTTTGTATATATCTACATACAACTACTACTTCAATGAAGATATAGAACATTTCTAGCATCAAAAGGTTGCCAAACAGTAAATCCCACAAGAATAATGTTTCTTCTGACTTCCCCATAGGTTACATTAGCCTGTATTTGAGCTTAGTATAATGGAAATTACAAATTAAAAATTCATGTATAAATTGTTTTCATAAAGATTTTATGTGATATTCATCCATGTTGCATACAATAATTCTTTCTATTCCATGGCTCTATAATAATTCTATGTACAAATATATCACAATATTTTTACCTATTCTGTTATGGACAGTTGTTTCTGAATTGTCTCTATCACAAATAAGGCCATTATTATTATTTTTGAATTTTGGGAGTGAATATAAGCATTCATTTCTGATCCAGGTAAGAAATTGCTGAGTTATACATACACTCAACTTTAGTAAGTAAAGTCCACCAATATTTCAAAGCAATTATACTATTTTGCACTTTCAGTAGAATTGTAAGAGATTTCCACTTGCTCTAAATCATCACTAACAATTGGATTTAGAATTCTTCTTAATTTTAAATATCCTGGTATTTAATTCTTTCTCATTTAATTTTAATTTATATTTCTCTAAAGTTTATTTTGCTGTTGCTAGTGTATACAATGTACAATTGACTTTGATTTAAACAACCTTGCTAAAGTCACTTATTCTAATAATTGATAACCTTAGTATTTCTAGCTATACAATCATTGTTTGCAAACAATAATCACATATTTCTTCTTCTCTAATCTTATTCCACCTGTATTAGTTTGTTTTCATGTTGCTGAAAGACATACCTGAGACTGGGAAATTTACTAAAGCAAGAGACTTACAGTCCTATGTGACTGGGAAGGCCCCACAATCATGGTGAAAGGTGAAAGGCATGGCTCACATGACAGCAGACAGAGAAGAGAGCTTGTGCAGGTGAATTCCCCTTTTTAAAATCATCAGATCTCATGAGACTTACTCACTACCAGGAGAACAGCAGGGGAAGAACTTTCCTCCATGATTCTATTACCTCCCAACGGGTCCCTCCCACAACACGTGGAAATTCAAGATCATATTTGGGTAGGAACACAGCCAAACTATGTCATTCAGCTCCTGACCCCTCCCAAATCTCATGTCCTCAAATTTCAAAACCAACCAGGCCTTCCCAACAGTTCACCAAAGTCTTAACTCATTTCAACATTAACTCAAATAACTCAGTTCAAAATCTCGTTTGAAACAAGGCAAGTCCCTTCTACCTGTGAGCCTGTAAAACCAAAAGCAGGTTAATTATTTCCTTGATACAATGAGGGTACAGGCATTGGATAAATATAGCCATTCCAAATGGGAGAAATTGGCCAAAATGAAGGGGCTGCAGGCCTCATGCAAGTCCAAAACCCAGCAGGGCAGTCAAATCTTAAAGTTCCGTAATGATGTCTTTTGACTCCATGTATCACATCCAGGTCATGCTGATGGAAGAGGTGGGTTCCCATGGTCTTGGACAGCTCTGCCCCTTTGGCTTTGCAGGGTAGAGCCTCCCTCCCAACTGCTTTCACAGGCTGGTGTTAAGTGTCTACAGCTTTTTCAGGCACAAGTGCAAGCTATTGGTGGATCCACCTTTCCTGGGTCTAGAGGATGGTGGCCCTCTTCTCACAGCTTCACTAAGCAGTGCCCCAGTAGGGACTGTGTGTGGGGGCTCCAATCTCACATTTCCCTTCCACACTGCCCTAGCAGAGGTTCTCCATGGGAGCCCCATCCTGGCAGCAAACTTCTGCCTAGATATCCAGGCGTTTCCATACATATTCTGAAATCTAACTGGAGGTTTCCAAATCTAAATTATTGACCTCTGTGAACCTGCAGGTTCAACACTATATGGAAGCTGCCAAGACTTGGAACTTGCACCCTCTGAAGTCACAGCCTGAGCTTTAACTTGGCCCCTTTCAGTCATGTCTGGAGCAGCTGGGACACAGGGAACCAAGTCCCTAAGCTGCACACAGCATGGGAACCCGGGTCCTAGCCCACAAAAGCATTTTTCCTCCTAGGCCGCCGGGCCTGTGATGCAGACACTGGGCAAAGACCTCTAACATGCCCTGGTGACATTTTCCCCACTGTCTTGGGGAGTAACATTTGTCTCCTTATTCCTTATTCAAATTTCTGCAACCAGCTTGAATTTCTCCTCCAAAAATGGGATTTTCATTTCTATCATATTGTAGGGTTGCAAACTTTCTGAACGTTTATCCTCTGATTCCCTTATAAAACTGAATGCCTTTAAGGGCACCAAAGTTACCTCTTGAATGTTTTGCTGCTTAGAGATTTCTTCTTCCAGGTAACCTAAATCACCTTTATCAAGTTCAGAGTTCCACAAATCTCTAGGGCAGGGGCAAAATGCTTCCAGTGTCTGCTAAAATATACTAAAAGTCACTTTTGCTCCAGTTCCCAACAATTTCCTCATTTCCATCTGAGACCTCAGCCCGGACTTTGTTTTCCATATCACTATCAGCATTTTAGGCAAAGCCATTCAAGTCTCGAGGAACTTCCAAACTTTTCTGCATTTTCCTGTCTTCTTCTGAATCCTCCAAACTGTTCCAGTTTCTGCTTGTTACCCAGTTCCAAAGTCGCTTCCAAATTTTCAGATATGTTTTCAGCAACACCCAACTATACTGGTGACAATTTATTGTATTAGTCCATTCCCACACTGCTGATAAAGATATACCCGAGACTGAGCAATTTAAAAAAGAAAGAGGTTTAATAGACCTACAGTTCCACGTGGCTGGGGAGGCTTCATAATTATGGTGGAAGGTAAAAGGCACGTCTCACATGGCAGCAGACAAGAGAAGACAGCTTGTGCAGGGAAGTTCTTGTTTTTATTTTGTTTATGTATGTATGTATGTATGTATGTATGTATGTATGTATGTATGTACATATTGAGATGCAATTCACTTTTGTTGCCCAGGCTGGAGTTCAATGGTGTGATCTCAGCTTTCTGCGACCCTTGCTTCTCAGGTTCAAGCGATTCTTCGGCCTCAGCCTCCCAAGTAGCAGGGATTACAGGCATGCACCTCCATATCTGGCTAATTTTATATATATAAAAATGTATTTTTCAGTAGAGATGAGATTCCACCATGTAGGTCAGGCTGGTCTTGAACTCCTGACCTCAGTTGATCCACTCGCCTCGGCCTCCCAAAGTGCTGAAATTACAGGCATGAGCCACTGCACCCAGCCTGAAACTCCCCTTTGAAAAACCATCAGATCTCATTAGACTTATTCACTATCAGGAGAACAGTGTGGTATAGACTCGCCCCCATGATTCAATTACCTCCCACGGGGTCCTTCCTACAACACTTGAGAATTGAAGATGAGCTTTGGGTGTGGACACAGCCAAACCATATCACCGCCTATTCCACTTTTTGTGCTATTCCTCTTTCTTGAATCAGCCAGGCTGTTAAATAAATAAATGCTGAATATGAATATAGTGGATCTTATTTCTGTTCATGAACTGCTGTTTTTTGTTGGGTGTCTTATAGTATCACTGAGCATATGTGTGAACAAGTGAGGAGACAACTAATGACTCCAGAAGAATCTGTAGACTTTTGGAGCTTGCTTCTCTGTGGTTTCTTCCTCTATTAGTTTGTTCAAATTTAATTCACTGTGATTATCTGAAATTCTAACCTATGTTTCCCTATCAAATTAGTAAGCTATATTTAATGTAATAGTAAATGTTGGCAAATATGCTGTGTGACTCCTTCATAATTGACCAGTGAGATTATAATTTGGCATTCTCTTTCTGGGAGTAAAATTGAAAATGTGAATAAAAAGGTTACTTTTATTCATCTCTTATAATCTGGAAATTTAATTTCTAGAGCTTCACCCTATGAAAATCATCAGAAGTATGGGTAAAGATTTATATAATAAGACTTCATAAAGGTGATATTTATGATGTTAAAAAGTGAGGGCAAATTAAATATCTAAATGAGAGAGAAATAGGAAAATTATGATACATCCCCCAATTACAACATTTTGCAAAGTAATGTGCATCTATTGCTTTAATTTAATTAATAAAACTTCCTTGATTTCCTTCTTGTGGACGTACCATTATCTGTTTCTGGGATCTCCCTTTTTCCAGGAGAAGTTCTCATCTACTTAAATGGCTTTCCCTTTCCTTTCGTAGAGGAATGGAAATGCACTCATTGTCAACCAATAGATTCTCAATACATGTCGAACTGACATCGGTGGCAGGCAAAAGAGGAATGAGAAAACTTTTTTTTTTTGGCAGAGGGTAGGTAAATTGTGAAAGTAAAGATTTCAAAGCTTACTGAAACATGTCCTCTACTCAGGACCAGAGACATGGTGCTGAGTGCCTAGGACAAAAGAGGGCTCAATGTTTAAATTTCCAGAGGGCAACAGGAGACTATCAAGCCGAATGCAGGATCCTTCTGAGCACAGAGGCCTGTACAACTGCAAAGCACTCATGCATACGACACTGGCCCTGCTTCTGTCATTTTGAGATAAACTGTCAATGGCAAAATTTATAGTCAATTTACAGAAAGATGTAAATATTATTAGTGATTTAGACAGTCTGGCTATAGATGGCCAAACTACAGTTCTGCCTTTCCAAGAAAATTGAGCAAATTCATTTATTTTTACCTAGAGAAGTTGCATTTCTGCAAATTGCAACCAAAAGAATCTGAGTATTACACATTATGTTTAGAAAGAGATTAAAATAACCTGGGGAATTGCTAATAATTTAATCTTCAGTAAAAAGAATAAGCAAACATATTCATTCGACAAATATTATTGAGTGTCTCTTATGTCTCTGACTCTGTTCTAGGCATTGAGGGTATAAAAACAAATAAATAAAATTCTAGCCCTTCATATTCTAATAGGGGAACTTAGACAATGTGTAAAATGAATACATAAGTATGCAGTGTGTTAGTGGATAATACATTTTATGGAGAAGTATTAAATAAGAATAAGATATAAAAGGGGAGGTTGAGAATTGTTCGAATTTTGAATACCTTTTATATTTTATCCTTTTAGTTCATTCAAAAAGCATTTAATAAGCATTTAAATGGTGAGTTAATTATATATAGACTCAGAAGCATAAAGCAACAAGCATATTAAATAAATTTATAGTTTATTTTGACTCTCATAGTTACAATATTCAATATTGAGGTAGACACTAGTGTATGTAGGTATTTGTCTTACACAGAGAAATGCAGATTTTAACTGAAGAAAATGTCAAAAGCAAAAAAGGAAGACAATTAAGAAGTCAGGAGCTCAAATATTGAAAACTATGGAACAAGAGCATTAGTTAAAAGTATGAACAAAATGAATTGAATAATTCAATAGTCAACCTAGCATTTAACATTTAAAATGACTTGGATAAAGATCCCAACTCTGCCACTTTTCACTATGTGGCTTTCAGAATATATTTATGTCTAAATATTGGTTAGTGGAATGGATGTTCTATCCAAAATTAAAATGTATGATTTAGAAAGATGGAGGATAGAAACAATGTATTTTATAGATACAGTGACCTGTCAATCTTATTAAGTCTCAGATTGATTCAGGCATGATTTTGTATCCTGGCATCACGTTTTTTGAGTCAGTATAACTTTAAACTGACTACACGATTTCTTTAAAGATCCATCTCCTCATCTGTACAATAAAAACTAAAATAGTGCTTTCCACATAGGGTTATTTGAAATAATTTTAACCTAAAAACTGTGTAAGACACTTTTTGTGTTACTGACACATAACAAATGGAATAAATATTATCAACTGCACCATTAATATTATTATCGATCATTTATATTCCAGATTCTATGATCTCTATTTTATAAATGTCACTATGAAGTTTCCAAATAACCATGTAGGACATGTAATATATTTTTATTTTACAAATGAATACCCTGTAATAAAAAAAAAAAAGAAAAAAATTGGCTAAGGCCTAATTAGGAAGTGGTGGAACCAAAAACTTAATTTACTTATACAGCCATCCTTTTCCAAAATATTTTCTGCTGTACTATAAATATATCCAATGATTAGCTGAGATAGTCCTAATTTCAAAATGATTTCTAGTTTCCTCATGGTTGCCTTAAAATTTCAGATTTTGCTTAGCCAGTATGACTTTAAGAATACATTCATCATGTCCATAGTTCATGTACAAAATTGAGTTAAATATTGTGTATATGGGATTACTAATGTCCATGTTAGAGTAAATCTTTTATAGATGTACTATAATAAATATACTTTCCTATAAATTGTTGGGTTTATCTTTTTATAACATATATATGCAAATTATAATTATTTTCACATTCAAGCTGTGCACTCTAGATCACAATTAACCAATTTAACAGTTAGCTCTGTGACTCAGACTAATGCAATTTCTATTTATAATGCAGCAGCAGGAATAATAATTTTGAAACCCCCATAAAATAAATGCTTTCAGTAGCTATAAAACAAAAGTAAAAAAAAAAAAAAAAAAAAAAAAGAGCTCATTACAAAGTTCTGTTTGAACAGCGCAATACCACATTTTTCCCAGCAAAATGTCCTTTAGGACTGAGTAATGCATGCCAAACCTGAATTTTTATTTGGAGAAGTATCATCTAACAGACTGCTAAATGGCAGCAATAATAATGTACTTCACAAAAACCACCTAATGTTTTAGCAAATCTTACTGCAACTTTTACTTCTAATAAAATGTTTCTCAAGTTTTTAAAAAATTTAAACAAAGTTTAAAGGTCAATTAAAAATCATAATTTAATCTCTTCTGAATATGCATGTAAACGTGAAAGAGGTTTAATTGCCTCACAGTTCAGCACGGCTGGAGAGGCCTCAGGAAACATACAATTATGACAGAAGGTGAAGTAAACACATCCTTCTTCACATGATGGCAATAAGTAGAAGTCCTGAGTAAAATGGGGGAAAGGCCCTTTAAAACCGTTAGGTCCTGTGATATCTCACTCACTATCATGAGAACAGCATGAGGGTAACTGCCCCATGATTAAATGACCTCCGACCGGGTCACTCCCAGGACACATGGGGATTATGGCAATTACAACTCAAAATGAGATTTGGGTGGGGATACAGCCAAACCACATCAAGGATCATCAGTTTTAATGTATGCCCTCCATTTACGTTCACTTATAAGAATCTCCCAGAACTTCCAAGGTATATTCCACCCAACTCTAATCTTCATACTTTTTTTTTTTTAGCATTTATGTTTGTCATGGTGAGCCTTAAACTTTCCTACTTTGTGTTCAGAATTAAGATTTTAGTCCTCAATAAAGTCCTTGTATCCTAAATCCTTCTACGAGTGTTGTTTACTCTCTTCCTCCAACCTAACAATATCTATGCTAATGACATTAAGTGCTCCTTGTAGACTATTAAGGTCAATTTTTTTCTGCCACAATATCCTTTCCACTAGCATAGAGCAGGCCAATATGTTCTACCTGTCTTCATTGCTGCATCTATTCCATGTTCCATTTCTCCTCCCTTAAAAAACTCAGCTTATATCTTATATTACCAAATTGTATCACCTCATATGAATTTTACAGTCATGGGTCTCTCCTTAGAACACTCCTCCACATTTCACCACTCTAGTTATTAGAACACTGCTACTCTCTTCCACATTATTTCTGTCATCATATGTTGTGATTCAACACCCATAAAAGATAATCCTTTCAGAATCCAGCCTCTCAATTCCAGACCTCCTTTTCTCCAATGATTGTGTTTTCCACTTTACCTGAGGCCCCCTACTTGTGGTCAGATACCCAAATTTGCTATTATCATATAGGTTAATGTTTCCGCAATCTTAGTTTCAAGCATCCTACTCTCTGATTGCTTTCAACTCTATCCAATTTTCTCTAATACCTCAACTTTAGAAAATATCAACCCTTAATATTTTTACCCACCATATTGTCCCTGACCCTAACCTCCACATTTGCTTACATTCCTCCATTTGAGTATGCAGCATGTATACATGGTAGTGATTAATGTGATAATTAGTAATGTTTTAAAAGCAAAAAAGTAAAATTCAGATGCCAGAATGCAGTCAGCATTCTGTTTCCTTCTCTGTTTCCCTCTCTCTTTTCTCTCTCTCTATCTGTATAATACAAATATGAAAATGCATGTATGTATATTATACACATATGCATACATATGTATATAATTCCTAGCACAAAAATATATACCCACATATCATACAAATAGTGAAAAAAGAATCTCAACAATATAACTGACAAAAGGTTGTCATTCTGAGTATATAATTTATTCAAAATAATAAGAGAAAGCACAATATTTTATCTTGCAAGCACTACATCAAAATGATCAGAAGCATAGATCTAGGGGTTAGATTTCATACTCTAGTCAAAATCTGACATTTGCTATACGATACTACTTTAGAAAGTTGTTTAAAGTTTCTTACCCTCAATTACTTTTAAACTTTCTTAACTCAGTTTCTAATGATGATAATTGTACTTACTTAATGGAACGTTTTAAGGCACTATACCAAATGGATAGTGAATGGTAATGGTTAACCACTCATTAAATATTTCTTCTACCATTGCTAAAATAAAAAAGTAACTTCATCTAAATATGGAATTAAAATAATTATCAATTTTCTATAAGTAATATATATTAATTTATTTTATTTTTATTAGTGGATAGTATTTAATTATAATTACATTAAATTTTATGTATTTATTACTTGACTGATGAGCATCAAGGTAGATTTCAATTGTATCCTGTAGCAAATAATGGTATACATGTTTCCTAATACACGTGTGAAAGATTGTCAGATTTTATTTTTTGCAATAAAATTGCTGTGCAGTATAAATTGTACATGTTTACATTTGTTCAATACTAGCAAAACTATATCCAAAATGTTGATTCTAATTTCTTCTATCAGCAACACACAAACATCTTCTTGCTCTACATATTCATAAATACTTTGTATTGTCAGCCTTTAAAACCATGGATAGTCTTATACAAATGAATTGTTACCACATTCAACTTTTAATTTATAACTTTTTAAATCATCATTTGGAGCTTTTTATGGAATAATATAATATCTATTTGGATTAATATTCTCTGAATTGCCTATTTATAATTTTTACATAATGTTCTATTATCTTTTTTTGTTGTTGTTTATTTACCAAGGTTGAAACCTAGTCAAGAAGACAGCTCAGATAAGGCTGACTAAAGTTTCATGAAGAGAGTCTCTGTCAGTGGTTGGCCCTTGATTCTCAAGGAGGCTGTCAGAAGCTTCATCTAACTTCCTTTCCACTTTACTTTCTTCTGGGGAAGAAGTGACCTAACAATTTTATCTAATATTTATGAGTTTCTATTCTGTTCCTAATTGTGGTCTCATAATTTTTTACTGCCTTGTTAGTTCTTGGCCTTTGAGCACTTATTTTGCACTGTGTTGGCTTTCTAGTAGTTCTCAGAAGAACATACACACCAGTGTTCATTTTTGTAACACTAAGGGGAATGATGGGAGTGGAGGAAAAAGAAAAGGTGGAGCCAAGAACACTAAAAAGAATAGCCTGGGGAGTCCCTTTTAGGAATAAAAGTTGGGTAGAGCCAAACAATATTCCTTAATCCCTTGCAGAAGTCCCTTATAAAAAGTGTCCAGCAAGATCCCAGAATTTCTTTGAATAATGAATGCGGTATGACTTACATGTTACTCTTTCTGAATGGGGTAGGAGTGGGATGGGATTACTCAGATTTTTCCTCTTCAACCATTAGGTATTGGTATGCAAAGCGTCAGTAGTTTGTCACTTTGTTGCGAATTCACTGTGTTAGTAGTATTCATATATGAATGTAAACCAGAGAACTCTGACCACCACTCAGAGAGTCTGGGCTTGAAGTCTAACGCTGTGATGTGTGGTGCTTTGAATTAGCTCTCCCAGTAAGCGGGTAAGTGTATTTTGTTTTTGTGAAGAATAACTTAATCTTTAGTGATATGAAAAAACTGTAATAGTAATGAAAAATTATTTGTAAACATTCCCATTTTTTTCTCTCCTTCTCGGCCTGATAATATTGAGCATCTTTGCATCCGTTAAAGTTTACTGTCCTAAGGTTTATTTTAACCAATGTGAGTTTAAGATTTTAGAGACAGTTCAAAATAGTGGAAAGAGCAGGGTACAGACTCTAAAAATTCTCTTCTCTATTAAGCAAGGAACCTGACTCTCCCCGCACTCCCCCCAAAATTAGACTTTTTTAGAACTCTGGACATTTACCAAAGGCTTGCAGGAATCTGAAGATAGTTGTATATTGGTACAAACAGTGAGCTTTATTGTGTCCTAAATTGCCCTGGTTCCATCACCCACAACCCAGCTCTTCAGTAGCCTTAAAAATTACCAGCCTCCAATCACACTGAAAAAACAACAGCCTGGCAACCACTAGAGAGAGCAAAACAAGTTCATAGCTTCTTTAAAGCCATAGTTCAGAAAACTGACATTACTTGACCTCTCTGTTGGTTCCCTGGAATACCCCATTTTCCAACCTATCTGTATTTGACCTGTTTGGGCTTACCTAGTGCAAAAAGTCTTTTCTACAGAGGAATTTGTTGACAACTACTATAGGAAATTGTTTCTTTATGGCTGCCTCAGCAGTGTAGTTGGGACAATCAGTAGTCTAAATAAAAAGCTTAAATGAAAGGTGAGAAGTTAGATATACATAGGGTCTTTGTAAATCCCTACATATTCCTGGGATTCTGGAAGACTGCACACACATACAGGTTTGTAAACATGTTCAGAAACCTATGAGTTGCACACATATTCACAAAAAACCCGAGAAGGGCCTGAGATCTAACCTCTAGCTGACCTTGAGGCTCTGTGCAAGCACGAACTGAAGGCTAAGGCAGAATTGTCAACTGTCAATTTGAGGGACGAAGGCATGTCCCCAGCATGTACGCAGAGAACCTTAGCAAAGACTGGGAAGTTTATTGGCTCCAGTCAATTAAAGAAATCTCTGTCCGATCATTATCTAACGATTAAGTTAACTGAGGAGAGACTTCATTGGCCACATGGAGAAATAATATAGACCTTACATAATTAGATCAGCAAATTCATAAAATAAACAACAATAATAGGGGAGGAGGAGAATGGATCTGATTTCAAAATAGACACATAGAACCATTTTAAACATCGAGATTTCAGGAAGAAATTATAAGATATACAAAGAGAGTGGCAAATCACTCAGACTGCTTCACTGTTGAATTCTACTAAACGTTTGAGCAAGTAATACCAATCCTTCATATGCTCTTCCAAAAACAGAATAGGGGAAGTCTCTCCCAACTAATTATATGATTGCATTATTACCCTGATACCAAACTAAACACTGACACCACAAAAATAGAGACTGCATAACTTCCCCTGTTTCCTGCCCCGTGTCATTGTTCTATTTTTGCTCTGTATGGTGGATACTGGGAATGGAAATATAGAAAAGATGCTTCCTCTCAAACGGGCATGCAATGAACTTGTATTGAGTGGAGAAAATAAAACTTTCTTTTTATTAGACAATAAAATATCAATGTTGTTTGCATGGTAGCATTACTTTGATTATCTTGACTGCAGATAGTCATCTCTCCTTTTAATCTTATTGTTTTGTCATTTTATTTTTTAATTTCTCCATTTTACATATATATTATATATGTGTGCACATGTGTGTGTGTATATATGCATATATATGTGTGTGTTTATATACACACACATATACATGTTGCACACACACAGACATACACCCTTTGTAAGCCTGTTTACCATAAGCTATACTTTCCTGTGTTCCATTGAGGATGCCATTATTTCTTACAATTTTCTTCTTGGTCCCATTATAGAAATTCTCATGAGATATTCTTTCTGTATTTTATAAATATAATTTTCTTTTCTCATTTCATCATAATTTTGCTATGAATCTATGGAATTTTTCTCTATATTAAAACTCTGAAAGGTTGTTAACGAACATGTGATACTAGCTATCGTTGGATCTAAATGAACTACCATAAAACTCAGGCAACTTACGTCATTATTTATTATATGAGACAGCTATTACAGCATAACCAACATTTCTAAACTTGGTGTCTTATAACCGTAAGTCATGAGTTTGAAGGTCAGAGATCTAGGATATTTTTTACTTGGTAGTTCTTCTGGCATCATCTGGGCTTTCCCATGTGTCTACATTTAAATTCATAGATGAATGTCATGATCTTGGTTGGGCTCTCCTACTTTTCAAGGCTTCAGTTGGAATGAAGTATATTCAGAACCACATGATGTAATTTGAGAGACAAAACAGATATCCTTTTATCAAGTAAGGAGGAATCCCCAAGGTTAAGGAAACAAAAGCTGTCTACAGTTTGTGAGTCCAGGATCCAGCTGACAAGGCAGATTTCTAAATTCCTGTACCTACTAGAAAAACCACACCCTTTTTTAACTCCCTCAAAACAGGAGCTGTCAGGCAAATTATCAGACCCCTTCTAACTCTGTTTTGAACCCAGACCACTGTGACACTAATTGGACAGAAGATGGCCTTACAAATATTATTTTCTAATAAGTAACTGCAGACTTTAGCCAGATTCAGCGAGCTTATAGGGGCTGTACATAAACTGTCTTTGTTTCCAATAGTTCATCCTTTGATATAAACAGCCAAATTTCACCTAATTTTAATGCTAAAACCTCACCCCAAAGTGAACATGCAGTGTATGCTGCATATATGTTTACCTGTTGTGCATGCTGTCAGTTTCCTTCATTAACATGTGTAGCTTTTCCCCCAAACCTGCTGAATATGTAAGACTCTCTTGAGTTATACTGGCCCTGTGAGGCATAAAACCCAACTTGTCCTTCCACTCTTTGAAGAGAGAGCATCTTCTGTCCAGGCAAGAGACTATTTCTTCCTGGTTTACAAACTGATATTGCCAATAAAGTTGGTTTTCTACTATTTAGCCATCCTTAGTGTCTATGGACAACGGTGATTTTTTGTTCTTTAGCAGGCTACCCTTTGTCACATAATGTGGAAAGGACTTCAGAGGATAAACAAAAGTGTTCTGAGCTGTCAGCAGGCACAATTTACTTCTGTCACATACTATTGATCAAAGTAAATATTTAAGAAGTAAGAAAATATATTCTTTTTGATAAAAGGAGCTGCAAACTCATTACAAAGGGATGTGGAACAGGGAAGAGTATGATTGAATTAATTTTTCTAAATAATGTACCAAATTTATCCTTACAGCTTAGATAATTATGAGTTGATTGGGTGTCAGCTTATGTAAGTTGGGCTTGGGTGATTTTGGTTCATGCATCTGTGTAACTAACATCTAAGAGCTGTTTTCTACTTCTCATCTTCCTTGTGGGACATGAGGACCATATCAGGCACCTCTTCTTTATAGTGAGGGTAAACACACAAGTGAAAATGTGCGAAAGATCCTCAGGGCCTTGGATTGTAGTGAGGAAATTGGAGCTTAGACTGACGGTGACCGCTATGTAATATAAGCTGATTTCCACCTTTCTCATGTTCCCATGGCCCTAGAGTAATGAATAAATACACTACTTGATCCCTTTTGCTCACTGTTTTCCACTCCAACACTGCAGCTGTGCTAAAGTGAGTGAAGGGTATCTGATAGTCCCCTATCCACGTTACGTTTATTTCCATTTCATGTAGAAGATGTGGAAAACAAGACTTAAACATAAACAAGTAACTTACATGTAAATATGTTACCCAACATGTAACCCTGATTCCCAGAAGAATTTTTTGCAATATGAGTCTTTTTAATAGGACATGAATAAATGTTTTTACAAAGCAGAATAAATTTAGGTTATTTTATAATGAAATTACTGATTTTTATTTGAGATTTCAGTTAGATTATGGATTAGTATTTGATTTTATGACAAGTTTTATAAACTGATCTTGGATTTTTCAGAAGAAAAGACATATATGAATATGTTTGCAATGGTCCTATTTGACAACATTGAAACGGAAGTTTCAATTTTACATTTCTTGTCAGAGATGGATAAAATGCTTTAGGAACTTGGAAGATAATTTTATTTTTCTTTGCTATATTTTCAAGTAGTATAGATTTATAAAAATAATATTTTTGTTTGTTTGTGTGGATCTCTCTATGGTCAATTAAGATGCACAGAAGCAGAAGTACTTTATTTTATTCACTATGATCCACTCAGTCTTATTTCCAAACAGAATAGAATTATTCCTATTCAATATTTTTTTTTTTACCCTTTCTTAAGGCAGATAATAATGCTGTAAGTTCCTGATCTCCTGTTTTAGACTCTTTCCTCCCAAGAAAAAGATTATACCAACTAAGGCTATAACTAAGGCAGTATTTCTTTCTTATGCCTTCCTCCTTTCCTTCATTTCTTCTGTTGCTATTGCTGTTGTTTTTGTTGTCCTGTTGTTGCCTCTAAGAGTGTGTGGAGTAAAATAATATTAGAAAGAGCCATAGAATATGTTGGAGAGAAGTAGCCACAGGATCACAGCCTGGTCGAAGCCATGTAATTACAAGGTATTTTATTGTGTTACCTTGTCTCTCACTGTTGTGAAAATGATATAGTAGGTAATACAGTAACCAACAAGGCAAGCACCCTAAACTCTTCTAAGTACTTAGCAATTGACATAATGCCTCAACTTACAGAGATGAATTAAGCTTTCTCTAGGTATGCTTCTCCATCTGTGAAATGGGGGCTAAAATGTTTGTCATAAGGTCATCATAAAGTTTCAGAAATTAATGAGAAAATATTCTCAGGATCTTTTGAGATTTTAGATACTTACAGAAAAAGGAAAAGCTAAAGAAATAGAAAAATATTAAGGATATAATTTTCAGGCAAATAATTTTTTTACATAAACTTTAACATATTTAAAATTTTTTGAGTTATAAACATTATATACATAAATACTACTTGACCAGTGTTTATTCATTTAATTCAAACTTAGAAGACTAAATATAAAACAATTAATTAAAATTCATTGAAAATACATCATTCACCAAAGTTTTGAAAAGTTTTGACAACTTATGACAAATTTTATGCATATAGATGTGAGACTCATTGAACTACTTTATGTTAAATGTCTACAGTGTATAGCATGTAGTACATACCTAATCAATATCAGCTAACACAATATTTATTATTGGTTTTATTATTTGTCACTACATTCATAAGAATTCAGCTCCTGAATTTCACCAAGGTTTCCATGGATTTTTTAAACTTTTTTTTTTTTTTTTGTGACTGAGTCTCACATTGTCGCCCAGGCTGGGGTGCAGTGGTGCAATTTCAGCCCACTGCAACCTACCCCCACCAGCCTCAAGTGATTCTCCTGCCTCAGCCTCCTGAGTAGCTGGGTCTACAGGCACCCGCCACCATGCTCAGCTAATTTTTGAATTTTTAGTAGAGACGGGGTTTCACAGTGTTGGTCAGGATGGTCTCCATCTCTTGACCTTGTGATCAGCCCGCCTCGACCTGCCAAAGTGCTGGGATTACAAGCGTGAGCCACCGCGTCCAGCCTAAATTAATTTTTCTATGATTGTATACTAACCCTTTAGTCTGCTTCTTCACATTATTTTCAGCCATTATTTTTTTAAAGCACTTTCTATTTAAATTCAAAAGTAGTTTAACATTTTTTGTCAGTGGAACCAAACTCTATGGGACTAATGAAAATAAATGATACATACTTAATAATCATTTTAACAGTGGCAGCTTTTGTGAATGGTTGAATAAGTTATGTACTGTCTTAGTCTGAGGAGCTACAACAAAATACCATGTGTTGAGTGGCTTATAAACAGAAACTAACTTCTCACAGTTCTGGAAGCAGGGAAGTTCAAGATCAAGACAACGGAAGATTTGGTATCTGATGAAGGCCGTCTTGTTAACTCATAGTTGGCACCTAGTTGCTGTGTCCTCACATGGTGGAATGAACAAGACAGGTCTCTGGGACCTCTTTTAGAAGGGCACTAATCCCATTCATGAGACTCTTTGGGAGGAGGACTGACCTGCCAAAAGCCCCACCTCGTAACACCATCACATTAGTGGTTAAGTTTCAACATATGAATTCTGAGGTGACATAACCATTCAGCCCGTAGCACCTATTATGAAGCATATTTATCTACTTCCAGCACATATAAAATCAGTCATACAAGTCTTGCATTGAGAAGTAGAATTTAATTGGGCTGAAAAGATGTAAAAAGAATTTGTTATGTTTGACTTTTATTTTTATGATTTGTAAGGATAGAATAAACATACTTTAATCGAAAAAATTTAATATCATATCTCTCAGTGAATGAGGTAATCACTTTTCTTCTTAAATGTGAAACATTTCTGTTTTTTCCCGCCCTCAGGGCTTGTAGTTTTATAAGGGCATTTTCTTCCAAGATTAGACTAAAACCTATCTTTTCTACATATTTCTTAAGTTGGAGAACAACTACTTTACAATGAGATAAACAATTTTCTCTCCAATTCATGCAGAAGTACACAGGGAATAATATTTTTAAACTGTTAAAACCAATATTTGCTTCTTGTGAAGTTTACATTATTGACCATTTCAGTTTTTCTAGGATCTATTAGTCAATGGAAAGATTCTGTTAAGAAAAATATATCTCCTGATAATATTGTTTCTCCACAAGTTGAGCACATTTGTGTTTACTTCTTGATAACTTAACTCTTAATTCTCATTCAAATGCTATTTTTATATTGTGAAGTACCTATGCATTGGCAGGAGCACTGAGTGTTACATTTATCTAATTCTTTACTTTTTTTTTCTGTGAAAGTACACAGTCATTTATTCACATCATATATTCATGCAGTTACTAATATAATATTCACCCTTTTATATTATACTCTTAGTTTACAAGCTAAAGGTTATTTGCACTGTGCTTCATCTTATCATTGGTTTCTTCAGTCAAACAAGTGGTTGATTTCCTTTCAGGAAAATGTTATTTCTAAAGCAAACATTTTTATGACTTGTTGGAGATTCTGGAAGTGCAGCGGACTAACAGAGCCTGATTGCAGTGCATATGTTGGGTTGTTTGCTAGGTCCAATCATTACATGACAAACTGCCTTGGCAATTTTTAAGTACGTAAAACTGAATTCTATGCCTCAGCAAATATTGAACTTATTATATGGTATGAAATTTTGATGGCATTCTGGATTAGTTAAAATATTTAATGATAAATATGTGATGACACTGGCTTATTGCATAGGGAAGTTGAAAAGGTAAAAATCAAATATAGAAATAAACCGACTCCACATACAATATAATGAATGTAAAAATAAAGAGAAAGATGATAGATAAGTATTTGATTATTAAGGTTTCTAATACTTGCCTTTGAAATATTGTAAATTCAAGGCTCTGTTTTGTTGACTCAAAGAAATCATACTGCTAATTTTCTTTTCATTGCTGAAATATTTTATTATAAAGAGAACGTCAACGTTCAAATATATATTTCAACATCTCTGTACAATATTTGAGACATCTTAACATTGTCTTAACATTTCTCTGTAATAAATAAGACATTTCAACACATGTATGTTACAGATATATCACTCAGTACATCAAAATAGAGCACATTAATATTTCACATGGTCTTGATTCATGAGTTTAGTTAAAACATTTGATCCAATGTGATTTATTGACCCTAGAGAGGGGTGGAAATACTTGATTGTGCATGATAGAGTTATTTTCATGATCATAAACACATGTACTTTTGATAAGAAATAAAATATAAGTAAAGTCCTCAAATTACCCTCAAAGTAGCAGACTGTGTATAGAGGGAAAAAAAAGTTTGAAGTATCTGACTCTAGCTCAGAAGAATTAGTTAAAAAATAACCTTATTAACCATTATGAAAATAATTTAATATTTAAAATCTAGTTGATATAGCATTAATATTTGTCTTTTTTTTTTTTTAAGATGGAGTCTTGGTCAGACGCCAGGCTGGAGTGCAGTGGCGTGATCTTGGCTCACTGTATCCTCCACCTCCCGGGTTCAAGAGATTCCCCTGCCTCAGCCTCCTGAGTAGTAGGGACTACAGGCGCGTGCCAACATGCCAGGCTAATTATTATTATTTTTGTTTGTATTTTAGTAGAGGCGAGCTTTCACCATATTGGCCAGGATGGTCTCAATCTCCTAACCTCGTGATTTGCCTGCCTCGGCCTCCCAAAGTGCTGGAATTACAGGCATGAGCTGCTGTGCCTGGCAAAATTTGTCTTTCTTAATGTGATAGAAACTCTTTTAGTATGACTAAACATATCCGTCATAATAACAGGCAAGCAATAACAGACTAATAATAGTAGCCTCTGACATCAATAGAACTTCCAAGAAAAAGTAGCAACCTAATGTAAAATTGCTAATGTGGTCTGACTGGATTTCTTTCTTATTCCCTTCTTGCTTTTATGTACTACTTTTTACTCTACTCAAGGAAATATATTTTCCCAAAAATATCAGATATACTTAATTTAATTTAATTTTCACTATCCACCTGGAGATAGTTCTCTTTTCATTTTATTTCTCAATTATAATTCAGTTCTAACCCTTACTTTGTTATTGAATGCTCAGCCTAGTAAAGCAGATAATCTTTCACGGAAATAGCCGGCCTTTAATCTTTTAAAGTGTGTTAACTGAATTCTACTTATTTTAAGTTTTTGGAATATGCTTGTAAATGATAAATGACCAATTTCCCTCCTATTTTTTACATTAGTTTTCTTAGTTAAGAAATGGTTGAGCTGTGGTGGCATTATCTATTCAAAGGATTAGGTATTTTTATTATCTATATAAATTAGTCTCTTTATGTAGAGGTTTCAATATAATCATACAATTCTGGGAAATTAAAGAACATTTAATAGCACGTTAAACACAGTATTGAACTGAGGTGCAGCACAAACATGACTAATATTGAATGTAAAAATAACTAAAATTGGCCTCATCTCTGGTTATGATAGAAATGCACAAATTGGCATCAATTCAAATTACATAGGTAAGGTTTCTATGTAGTATGTATTCATGTCTAAGAGGTATTTGAGAGCATACTTTGTCAATACCATTAATCTAGTGCCTAGATCCACATATAATAATGAGAATGACATTTAGGACTAAAACCAAACTTCTTATCTAACATGTCCCATTCAAATAATGACTTACTCTTCCTTTTCCCAGTTGGTTTCTTCCTTCTGCCTGTCTTTCAGAGGAGTTTCCATCCACAACTGCCAATCCTCTCTTGCTACAGTGTTGTGTTGTCGTGCTACATACTTCTTAAGTCAACACATCAAATAACACACTATACACAAATGTATATTATTACTCACACTAATATTCCTGTCCCTCTTTTTGGCAGAGCAATCCAGTATATTATGTCTTCAATTTCAGAGAATATAAATAATTTTTGCTTCGCTCAGATTTCCCATTCCTACAAACATTAACAGAGAAGTACAAAAGTATGCTGGGTCTTATAGTTTTTTTTTAACTTCTAAACTACTGTGTTATATGATATAGTATAGTTGCACTTGTTTTTTTAGCTATCTCCAAAACAATATGGCTAAGTTCACAACGTAAGCTTACATCTATAAATCTAAACATAAATGCCCCAGTATAATGGCATATTCAATTACTACAGCTCTTTCTCAGTGGCTCTCTCAATGCTGTCACCACCAAAGTAATAACAAAATGAAACATAGTTCTAGGTTGTTATTTAAGGTACAAGTTCCAGCATCTCTGCTTCTCCTGGTATCATGATACACTGAATATTTGGAGACATGCAGAGCCATGTTATGCATTATGTTCCTATAATATGCTGTTGGAATGACTCAAGGGAAGCATTCTTTTAGAATCTAATTTTCCTTATTGTTAAAAAACCAAAAGAAACAATGTGTGTCTTGTATCCTGTGTCTCCAGGATCATGCATTTTCAGCTGTGGGAGGATTTTCTGATCTCATTAAACAGACAGCAAAGGATTATTTACTTTTATAAGTGATTTCTTATCAACCTAAAAATCAAAATACATATTCTACATATTCATTAATCTAATATAGTAATTAACTTTTCTGTCAAACTTTATCTCTCCGACCATAGAATCTGACTATGCCCTGTTTGCTATTCTCTTACTATTAAACAAGAGGGATAAATGGTGATTTTTTTTCCCCTAATGATCTTATGATTTTGCATCATTAAATAGTCTAAAAATTTAGAATTATATCTAGAAAAATATTTCCATTAATTCATTGTATGTTGGAAAATTACTGCATCTGGTGACAGGATTTGCTTGTTCAATTCTGAACATCACCATTTTGACATTGTCCTAATTATTTAGCTTTTGTTAGCCTTAGTGCTTTTGTGTAAAATTGAGATAATGTTGACCTAATGCTTTGTACATAATTGTTGTAAGGCACATATAGCATATAATTAGCTATCAATTGCTAATAATTAGCTATCAGTTGAAACAATTTATTAGCAATTGATTTTTATAGCCTCCTGTGCATAATGAAAGAGAAATTTACTTTAAAATAATTTAAGGAATTGTCAGATAATTTATTGTATTACACAACATACTCAAGGTATATTGAAATACTATAATTTCTCAGTCAATATTTTGCTTTGTTTTGACATTCAAATCTTATAATCTGCAGTTTGATAAGGAAGTATACTTAGCCAATATGTTAGATAGAATGTAGTTTGGCACTACACTATACATGTATTTTGTTTCTTTTCTTTTTCCATTACCAAATCTTTTCTGGTACGATTTGATTATTACTTTTTTATATTTTCCAGCAAATATGTGCAACCACACAAAAATTATTTCCTCTCACATTACTCTTCTGATATAATTGTCTGCATTTAAATTATAAATTGAGTTCTATTATATATGATCTACAAATTAATATTTTCCATGTTCAATATTGTGTATTTTGTAAAAGTTAACATCTGAATGTACATTAATTGTTCCATGCCTGAAATTTCTTTGCTATTGCAACTTACAGTACTTCTCCTTTACTATTGCCATTGAAACTTACAGTACCTCTGCTTTACTATTTTATTTCAAGGTCATTCTCAACATTCACAATATCTGCTACTCTAGTTTTATTCAAGTACTTACTCCTATAATTCATCATTTAGAAGAAAATGTCATTGAGCATGTTGAATATATTATAATACAAATTTCAAAGAAGATGTATTCCATTATTTCTAGGCATCTCAGTTTTAAAAGAATGTTTACACTAAATAGTATAATTAAATATATGTAATATTGGTTATATATACACATATATTTTACTCCTTCTGCATATTTACTGACATAGTTATATCTCATATGTGTGTGTATGTGTATGTGCGCACACACACACACACACACAGAAACAGAGAGAAAGGCTTTTAATGTTAATCAGCTTACCCATGTTGCTGTCTCTTTTACTATTTCCCTCTATATTTTTCATTCTCATTATACTGACGCTGAATTACATACAATTGCTTTGCTTAACTCTGTACCACGACTACCAAAGCTTTTGGTACAATTATTTTTCTGCCTCTTTCTTAGGGTTAGACATTTGTTTTTACTTATGCAGTGACTATGAGAGAATAAAAGAATGTAAATGTACTTTATCAAAGGGAAATCTTTGAAAATAATTCATTAATATCAATGAAATTCCTACTTCTCCTTATCAGAAACTTTCCGGTTATTCTTAGAAAAATGCCATAATGTTTTCCAACAGTTACATAAAAGAAATGAATTTAGCATGCAATCACTGGACATTTTTTGTTCTGCTCCATTACAGTACAGTTGCATGTGTCCGATTTGTCTGTCTGGATTAAAATATTCATTTTACATTTTGGCACTCTGTACTAGCTTTTAATTTGTCTTAATTCTTCATAAAATTCTGTTAGATAATATCCAAATAAAGAGCTAAGTAAATGAATATTTAATCTGAGGTTATATATACAACTACAAATACTTGATTTTTTTTTTAAAGAAACCCCTCACATTTTATTAAGCTTCTCCTCATCCAGGTTAATTCAACATATTGCCAAAATTGCACTTAGTGGCAATTAAAGTAGCTGAGACCACATGGGACATGTGGGAATGGAGGATGCTTTGCCAGCAAATGGACCCTTCAGCAATTTTTTTTTTTTTAAGTTCTGGGATACATGTGCAGAATGTGCAGGTTTGTAACATAGGTATGCATGCATGTGCTGTGGTGGTTTGCTGCACCTGTCAACCCGTCATCTAGGTTTTGTTGTTTTGTTTTTGTTTTTGTTTTTGTTTTTGTTTTGAGATGAAGTCTAGCTCTTGTTGCTCAGGCTGGAGTGCAATGGCACAATCTCAGCTCACTGCAACTCCACCTCCAGGGTTCAAGCGATTCTCCTGCCTCAGCCTCCCCAGTAGCTGCCAACACAGGCACCCACCACAACATGCCTGGCTAATTTTTGTATTTTTAGTAGAGACAGGGTTTCACCATGTTGGCCAGGCTGGTCTCAACCTCCTGACCTCAGGTGATCCTCCTACCTTGGCCTCCCAAAGTGCTGGATTTATAGGCATGGGCCACTGCACCTGGCCCTTCATCTAGGTTTTAAGGTCTGCATGCATTAGGTATTTGTCCTAATGTTATCCCTCCCCTTTCCCCACACCCTCTGACTGGCCCTGGTGTGTGAGGATCCCCTCCCTGTGTCCATGTGTTCTCATTGTTCAGTTCTCACTTATGAGTGAGAACATATGGTGTTTGATTTTCTGTTCCTGTGTTAGTTTACTGAGGATGATGGTTTCCAACTTCATCCTTGTCCCTGCAAAGGACATAAACTCATTCTTTTTTATGGTTGCATAGTATTCTATGGTGTATATGTGCCACATTTCCTTTATCCTGTCTATCATTGATGGGCATTTGGGTTGGTTCCAAGTCTTTGCTATTGTAAATAGTGCTGCAATAAACATACCTGTACATGTGTTTTATAGCAACATGATTTATAATCATTTGGGTATACACCCAGTAATGGGATTGCTGGGTCAAATGGTATTTCTTGCTCTTGAGAAATTACCACACTGTCTTCCACAGTGGTTTGCAGATGCCTATGTTCTGATTGATATTGCCTATGTTTTGTTCTAGGATTTTTATAGTTTTAAGCTTTATGTTTAAGTCTTCAATCCATTTTGAGTTAATTTTGTATAAGGTATAAGGAAGGGGTCCAGTTTCAGTTTTCTGCATAGCCAGTTTTCCCAGCACCATTTATTAAATAGGGAATCCTTTCCCCATTGCTTCTTTTTGTCAGGTTTGTTGGAGATCAGATGGCTCTAGATACATTGTGTGATTTTTCAGGCCTCTGTTCTGTTCCATCAGTCTATATATCTGTTTTGGTACCACAATCATCATGCTGTTTTGGTTACTGTAGCCTTGTAGTATAGTTTGAAGTCACATAGCATGATGCCTCCAGCTTTGTTCTTTTTGCTTAGAATCATCTTGACTATATAGGATCTTTTTTGGTTTCATATGAAATTTAAAGTAGTTTTTTTCTAGTTCAGTGAAGAAAGCCAATGGTAGCTTGATGGGCATAGCATTGAATCTATAAATTACTTTGGGCAGCATGGTCATTTTCAGGATATTGATTCTTCTTATCCATGAGCATGGAATATTTTTCCATTTGTTTGTGTTCTTTCTTATTGCCTTGAGTAGTGGTTTGTAATTCTCCTTGAAGAGATCCTTCACATCCCTTGTAAGTTGTATTCCTAGGTATTTTATTTTCTTTGTAGCAATTGTGAATGGGAGTTCACTCATGATTTACCTCCCTGCTTGTCTATTATTGGTGTATAGGATACTTGTGATTTTTGCACATTGATTTTGTATCCTGAGACTTTGCTGAGATGTTTGTCAGCTTAAGGAGATTTGGGGCTGAGATGATGGGATTTCCTAAATATACAATCATGTCGTCTGTAAACAGAGACAATATTTGATGTTAATGACAATTTATCAGGAAAACTGCACAAAAAGCTTGAAGAGATTTTTGCAATGTCTAGAGTAACTTAATTAGTACAATGGTAGCTTTCAGGATCTTGCTTCAATGTTTCGTTTGGTTGTGTGGCATTTTTTAAGAAATCAGGAATGAAGCCAATGAACAGTCACAGTAGTTAATTTATGAGAGCTCAGTCACCCCAACACACATGACTAAACACACTGAAAATTCTATTTCATTGTGATATGAAGATAAATGTATAAATTATTACTTAACTGGTAGCATATGTAGTCCATTTTAATTTTGTCCATATTTTAACTTAACTCTACTACTTCAAAAGAGCTATTACAATGGATCTACTGTAATTATTCTTATGATTCATTATATTACTCTAACATCAGAATGATGATTTTTTTGATGTATTACAATAATACAATAGTAGTACAATAGCAACTTGATGATTTATTGCCATAATATATCATCAAAGTGATTCCATCAGAGAATTCAGGAGAACGATAGTATTTATAAGCTTTTTGGGTAAAAAATACAACTTTGTGGACTATTTGAGAAAGAAAAAAATGAAAAAAGTAACAAAAATGAACATAAATTATTTGAAGATTAAAAAGGTATGACAATAAATTATAAGGAAAGAAAGACATTTAGAAAAAATAAAATACTTTCACTCAATAGTTTTTCCCATATTAATAAGATTTTGTAGAAATCTATGAGTACATGATATACATACATATTCATGTGTGTATATTTATTTTGAGATAATATTTTGTAGATTGCATGTGTATTTATCTATCAGATATCATGATCCAAATTTTACATCAATAAATTATGTTTATAAAAAATATAAATCTGAAAAAAATCTTTGTACAGTCTTTTGTCTTGTAATTTTGTAGTAGCATTAGAATTTAGATACTGAAATGTGGAATGATGGCAGTTGCTTGTCAGGTACAATGTGCATTATTTCAGTGACAGATGCCCTGAAAGATGTCACTTCACCACTCTGCGATGTGTCAATGTAGCAAAATTGCACTTGAACCCCACGAATATATATAATTTAAAAAATTAAAATGTATTAGCACATTTATTCCATTACTATAATTGATATTTTTAGTTTTAGTTTAGTGCTGTTTTACTTTTTAAAATGTATTAATTTTTCTAGGGACAATTAAAATAATGTAAATTATCTATGTTATGAAAGATTACCTAATAGTTAATCACTTATCTTGTAGCAAAGTATTATTAAAATGAGAAAATGTGAACTCTCTGCTTTGCTGTAAAAGTTTATATCAATAAATTATTCATAATCATGATTGCATTTTGACAAACACGTTATAGCTCCCATGTGACAGATCTTTAAATCAATCTTGTTAACTCATCCTGAAATAAAGGTCACTGAGATCATAATCCTTCAATCTAGGCAAATAATATAGGCAAAGTATGTATAATATGACAGTAGCTTCAAAAATAAAACAAAGGCTTATGTAAAACATCTAACTAGGATTTTATTGATTCTGATGTTCTCATTTGGCAGTAAATATCCCAATCCACAAAATAATTTACTTTTTTATTCATGGAAATGCACCTATTGTCCAAATTTAATAAAAGGCAGCAAAGTTTTGTATAAATATTAATGACTATATATAGATTAATAAACAGAAAGTATCCAAAGTCATCATCTACTTCAACAATAAAAACAAAAAATAAACTGTCACTTTGATTAATGTTCATATGTATTCTAAAAATGAGAGGTCATATAAACTAATTACTGCTATTTAATATTATAAATTATTTATAATTTGTTTCTATCTTTGACATGAAATACATTTACTTCTACTCTTCACACTTACTTTGTTAACCTAAATGGTATTTCGTGACACACAATAACCTTCAGATAATTTAGTTCTGTGCATTGTCTTGATATAATTTAATGTGTAACATAAGATCTCGGCTTTTTCTCAAATGTTATCTTTATATCTAATAAAATTTTTCTGAAAAAAGTATGTGATAATGTGAATATAAGTTAGATTAGGACATATATATATATATATATGTCAGGAAATTATAAATGAAAATAAGAAAAATTATAATTGAGCCTAAAAGAAGCAAGTTATATAAAATTAAAGTGGAAATGTATTTTTGTAATAAAAATGAGCATAGAGTTCAACAATAATGTATGCTTTCTAAACAAAGCATCCTTACATTACAAGTCACTAATCATAGCAATGTTTTCACAGCATGATACGAAAAATATGAAGATTTTAAGATACTTCAAATCATAGGTTTTCCTTTTTGTCTCTTGTGTCTTTAACATTCATGTTTATTGATTTCCTCTTATCACTATTACAGATATGCCACTCCTTTCTTAAAAAAAAAAGAAAAAACTATAATACAGCAAAAAGAATGGAATTATTTAGTGTATGTCAACTTCCACTGCTACCTTGTCTTTTACTTTTGTTTTAAAGTCATCAATACTTTTCCACACTTTCCCATTTTTCCTCACTCTTGTGAATATGATTCCTCTGCTTTCACCAAATTCTGCAATAATCTGCCAGTTGTTAAGCAATAAACACAGAATTTAATTCTTATATCCCCGACCTCTTATTGCTGTTTGATCAAATTCTTCTTCCATGACAGAATGAAGTTCTTATTTTCTTTCTGTGCCTGTAGCTTACCTCTATGTTTTTCTTGGACTAATTTTCTGTGCCCATTTGAAAAATATTGATATTCATCAAAACTCCATCTTAGGCTTTCTTCCCCGTTCAGTTCATATATGTTCATTCTTATACAAATCTCTCTCAAGACATTCCTTGTTACATCCATTGTACTTGAAAAAGCCCAAGCAAAACGGTTTTCATCTATTGCTGAGCTCACAGCCTTCAGCTAACATCAATTATCAGCTATGTAGGTGAATCATCTGGACAGCTAGCCCTTTTAAGCCTTCAAATGAGTGTGTCTCTAGCTGACATCTAATTACAACCTCATGAAAATCCAAAGAAAAAAACCACACAACTGAGCTCATTAACCACCAGAGCCCACTACGTTTGAGAACTGGTTTATTAAGTAATGATGTATAACCAAAACAATCACTAAGAAAATACATCAGGATGGTCCCATACCAATATCAGCAATAGATTTTATTGCATATTAGATAATTATGAAGATCAATAGATTGGTGGTATTGAAGCTGTTTGCTGAAAATTATTTATATAAACTAGTTTTTAATGGAAAATTCCAAAATGATTGGTTAGTGTATAATAAAATAATTCATTATAATAAAAATGTGGATACTTCTTTCAAGCACTTACTATGTGGCAGATAGACTTTTTAATTAAACACTGCATGTTCTCACTTACAAGTGGGAGCTAAATGATGGGTACATATAGACACACAGAGGGAATTAATAGACACTGGTGACTCCCAAAGGGAGAAGGGTGAGAGGAGGTAGAGGTTTGAATAATTACTTATGGGTACAATGTCTACTATTTGCGTGATGGATACACCAAAAACCCAAACTCCACCACTATGCAATATATCCATGTGAACAAACCTAAAAATTTACTACCTGAATCTATAAAAAAATAGTAATTTTATATTTTTGTTACGAGAACTTCTAAATCTGTCTACTGCTGTTACTAAGTGGATAATTTTTCATAATCTTCTTCATTTATTTCTCAACTTCCTTTAACTATGACCATGGCTATGATTTAGCTACCTCTGAGCTAATGTATAGAAAGGAAATTTTTTAATAATAGAAATTAATGTAAATCCAAAGATCTGAGGTATTATTTTAATTGTGAACAAATAAATCTATCTTCTGTATTCGTATAGCTGGGAAATCATTAATTGACAATCAAAAGCATAACATATGGCATTCTGGTATCCCTTTGCAACCTTATTTATTGAAATAACATTGGTTAATAATTTTAGCCAGCTCTATTAGAAACCTCCAGTTGTTAGTTTTCATTTTTTATCTTTAAAATTGTCTGTGTATGGTTAAAAAATCAATTCTACGTTGTCTTTTTTTAGGAGGGTAAATTGAGCAACAAACCACAAAAGAATGTATTTGACAGATTTACTCTTTCTGCTCTTTTTAATCTCATTTCCCTAATCACTTTATGAACTGGCATCTTGTCACATGTCGAATGTGAGTAATAATTATGGAAGCCTGCTCTTACGGTATGTTTTAAATTGAATGGCAGCTCAGCCCTCCCCCTAGCTTTTATTGTGTTATATTCTATGGAAAGGTATTGCTGGGAACGCCGGGCCTGAAAGACACTGATGTTGAAATTACATGAGCCCAGCTTCTGAGCAAAGGAGGTAATTTTTTTTTTTATCACATTTTAAGTGGATTTTCTCAGTCAGGGAACCAAAGTGAAAGTAGTACATAATTTGTGTCACAATTGTATTTATTATCCAAACATTTTCCCCAAGATATTGATTGCATTCCTTATCCTGGAGTTGTTATAAAAAATAAAAAGTAATTTGCAGGATAATCTCTTTAGGAATATGTAAATGTGTGTGTGTGTGCACACGCATGCACGAAGATACAATTTCTTAAGTAATGTGATCTCTTTTTAACATACATGATGTCAGCAAAAAATTAGATACATAATAAGTGATTAGAAGTAAAAATGGCTTATTCATACACCTTATTGTGATGAATCCATCTTTAGTTAATATGTTTGAAAAAGTAGCATGCAATCACTAATTAAAAAGTAGTTACTGGCTGGGCAGTGGCTCACTCCTGTAATCCCAGCACTTTGGGAGGCTGAGGGTGGCAGATAACGACGTCAGGAGATCGAGACCATCCTGTCTAACACAGTGAAACCCCATCTCTACTAAAAATACAAAAAATTAGCCAGGCTTGGTGGTGGGCGTCTGTAGTCCTAGCTGCTCGGGAGGCTGAGGCAGGAGAATTGCTTGAACCTGGGAAGCGGAAGTTGCAGTGAGCCGAGATGGCACCACTGCACTCCATGCAGCCTGGGCAACAGAGTTAGACACTGTGTCAAAAAAAAAAAAAAAAAAAAAATTCCAGTAAAAAAAAAAAAAAAAAGTAGTTACTTGTTTTGTACACTTGATTTTTTAGGCTAACTTTTCTTTATATGAACCAAAACTTTTCCCTGTTTTTTTTAGCTGAGATCTGGCCCACTTCATTCCCTCCAGCGCGACAACAGAGCAAGACTCCGTCTCTAAAAAAAAAAAAAAAAAAAAAAAAAAAAATTCCAGAAAAAGAAAAAAAAAAAGTAGTTACTTTTCAGGAGAGATCCTTGAAGTGATGAAACTGTTCTGTATTTGACTGGTGGTAGATACACAAACCTACATATGTGATAAAATTGTATAGAACTAAATACAGACAGCCAGATACAAACCAGTAAAGACAAGACTAGAGAAATCTGAAAAGGATAAGTATACGGTATAAATGTCTAACCCTGGTGTGATCTTGTAATATAGTTTTGTGAGAAGTTACTTTTGGGAAATATTGGGTATAGGATACAGTGAGTATTTCTATATTATTTCTTTTGATTACATGTGGATCTATAATCATCTCTACGTAATTTTCAATTAAAAAGAAACTGCTGCTTACTGCCCAAAAATGTCCTTTAATTTGCATTGAAGTAAAATAAGTTATAGAGAAAAGCTATGTTTAATTTTCTATTGCTCAGGTGTTGTCATCCGGTCACTACATAGCGCTATTTTAAATTTAAAAACTTATAATAAATCATGATTATGCAATGTTTCTCATGAAACTCCATTTTTCCTCTGCCATTTCATAAACATTTACAAATTGATTGCTACATGCCAGGCAATGTGGCAGGCTAACCCACGGCTGTGTCAAATAATGCATAGCTCATGTTATGGGAGCTTACAATATTGACTGAGAATGTCTAAAACACACATGCATATCAAATGTGAGTGAAAGAAGAGAGGATGATGTTGTTTCAGATAATAGAACCAATTTTCACATATGGGATAAACATATGGTGCAAAGAATTAAAAAATGATTGTTTAAAGAAAGGGTTTAAATATATGTCTATAATCTATTTCCTTCTTTTACCAAGGATAACTGAAAAAGAAAGTGGATATTATATGACCAAATACTTTTGCAAGCATTGGTATTTGATAAAGTTCTGGGCAAATTTCTATTAAGATTTATAATGTAGAGACTAGATTCCTATCAGATACATAACTTACAAATATTTTGTCTCTGGTAGCTTGTCTTATCACTCTGTTGATGGTATTTTTTAATGCACAAACATATTAAATTTTAAAAATGTCAAACTGGTATATTTTATTTGTTTTTGTTGAATGTCCTTTGTGTGTCATAGCTAAGAAATAATTGCCAAATCTAAAGTCATGAAGATGTATCCCTATGTTTTATTCTATCAGTTTTATACTTTTAGCTTTTATATTTAGGTTTTTGATTGATTTTGAATTGTTCTATATTTGGTGTGAGGTAAAAGTCTAACTTAATTTTTTTTTCATGAAGATACTAAATTTTTCCATCACCATTTGTTAAAGAGACATTGTTTCTGCCCCACAGGGCAATAGTGTTGGTATGTTGGTACCATTGCCAAAAACCAACTGGTTACATATCTATATCACATATCTATGGGTTTACTTATAGACTATCAGTTAATTATATTTATCTGTTTATGTCTATACTTATACCAGTATCATACTCTTTTGACTACTGAAGCTTTGTAGTAAGTTTTTAAATCAGGAAGTGTTAGGCTTCCAATTTTGTTCTACTTTTCTTAAGGTTGTTTTGCTATTCAGGGTTCCTTGCAATTCTGTATGAAAATTAGGAGCAGTTTTTCATTTCTGCAACAAAAAAAAGGGGGGCATTGGGATTTTTCTAGGGATTACACTGAATTTGTTTCTGGGAATACTACTATCTAAACATCTTTGATCACAAATGTTTTTCAATTTATTTAGAGATATTTAATTACTTTTAGCATTTTTGTTGTTGTTGTTGTTCCAGTATACATGTCTTGCATCTATTTCCTTGGTTACATTTATTCTGATATATTTTATTATTTTTGATCAATTATAAACAGTATTTTGTTCTGAGTTCTCTTTCAGATTATTAAGAGTGTATAGAAAGACAACTATTTTTTATTCTGTTATCTCTCAAACTTGCTGAATTCATTTATAAGCTTTAATATTTTTGTGTGTTTTTAAAAATACACTTATGTGTGTTTGGTTTGTGTATAAATAAAATCACATGAAAATACATTTGGTTTGACTTCTTCCTTATCAATTTGTATGTTTTTTATTTTTGTATTTATTTATTTTTGCCTTATTACCCTAGCTAGGACTTCTAGTACTATGTTGAATGTAAACGGTAAAAGAGGGCATCCTTTTCTTGGTTCTGATCTTAGGAAGAAAACATTCACTTTTTGACATTGAACATAATGTTGGTTGTGGGTTTTAATAAACACCCTTCATATGACTGGAGAGATCCTCATTTACTCTTAGGCTTTTGAGTGTTTTTTTAATTATGAAATAGGTGTTGGATTTTGTCTTCCATCTTTCTGTTGATGTAATATATCGTAGTGATTTCTTTTCTTTAAACCATCCTTGCATTATTGGTATAAATCCCAGTTAGTTACGGTGTTTAATTATTTTAGCATGCTATTGAGTTAGGTTTGCTAGCAGTATTTTCTTCAGGATTTGTGTATCTATATTTTAAAAAAAAGTTAGTCTGTAGTTTTCTTTACTTGTAGTGTCCTTATCTGGTTTTGATATCATGGTAATGCTGGCTTATAGAATTAGTTGAGAAGTGCTTTTTTTTTCTTATATTTTCTGGATGAGTTTGAGAAGACTTGGTGTTACCTTTTAATGACATGTGTGATAGAATTCACTATTGCAGGCTTTTGATCCTAAACTTTCCTTTATTGTGAAGTTTTGATTACTGATTTGATGTATTGGCTTGTTATAAGTCTGTTTAGATTTCGTATTTTCCTAAGTCAGTTTAAGCATTTTCTGTGTTTTGAAAAATTTGTACATTATATATAGTTTCTGTAATTTATTGGTATGCAATAGTTCAGAGTAATCTGTTATAATTCTTATATTTCTATAATATTGGTAGTAATGTACCCACTTTGCTTTCTGAGGTTAGTAATTTGAGATTTTTTCTCATTTTTGTGTTAGTCTAGATAAAAATTTGTCAATCTTTCTTTATCTTCTCAAAGAACCAGCTTATGTTTTTACTCATTGCTATATTTTCACAAACTCTATTTTGTTTATTTTATTCTAATATTTAATTTTTAAACTTTTGTGCTAGTCTTGGGTTTAGTTTGCTATTCTTTTTTCTAGTTTCCTGAAATGCAAAGTTAAGTTACTGATTTGAGAGTAATGAAGGCATTTTAGAGCTATGTATTTGCACTGTTTTGGCTGCCTGTGTTTTCGTTTTGTTGCCACTCATCTCAAAATATTTTTGTTGCCTTTGTGATTTCATCTTTGACACATGGGGTTTTAAGAATGTTGCTTAATTTCCACATATGTGTTACTTTTTACATTTTCCTTCTTTATCAATTGCTAATTTCATTATATTGTGGTTAAAAAAATACTTTGTATAATTTCAGATTTTGTGAATGTACTGAGACTTGTTTTGTGTCTTAACATGTGTTCTATCCTGGAGAATGTTAGATGCGGACTTTACAAAAATGTGTATTCTGCTATTTTTGGGTGGAATGTTTAACGTATGTCTTCTAGGTTACCTGGTTTATACGGTTATAAAACATTCAATTTTCATATTGATACTATGACTTGATATTCTATCAATTATTTTAAAAATGAGGTATTAAAGATTGCAATTATTCTTGTAGCAATATTTTCCTCTTCAATTCTGCCAATGTTTGCTTCATATATTGTAAAATTCTGTTATCAGGTGTGTATATGTTTAAAATTGTTGTATATTCTTGATGAATTAATCCATTTATCAATATATGATTTCCCTTTTTCTCTTTTGTGGTTGGTTTTTAATTAAAGTCTGTTTGTGTTTTTTCTTTCTGTTATTAGTATAGTTACCTCAGTTTTCTTTGGATTACAATTTGTACAGAATATCTCTTTCCATCCTTCAGCTTCAATTTATTTGTGTTTTTTATTTTAAAGTGAGTATTTTCCAAACACCATTTAGTTTTGTCATATTTTATTAAATCCATTCTGTTAGTATTTGTCTGTAATTTGGAGAGATTAATCTGTTTAAATTCAAAATATATGCTTATAGGAAAGGTCTTACTTTTGCTTTTTAACTATTTCCTATATATATTATAAATTTTTACTCTTTAATAACATTATTACTGCCTTCTTTTGAGTTTTTTCCTTTTATATCACTTTTATTTCATTTTCTATTTTCTTTGTGTTTTAGTTACTTTCTTAGTGGTTACCATGGAGATTACAGTTACTATTCAAGACTTATTACAGTCTAGCTTGAATTAATACCAAATTTGTTTCAACAGTATACAAAAATTGTGTTCCTATACAGTTATATAACATGTTTAAAAAAAAATAACATTTAGTTTAGGTTCTGGAGTGCAATTTTGTTTTATAGGTAAATTGCATGTCATAGGGGTTTGGTGTACAGATTATTTCACTACCCAGGTAATAAGCATAGTATCTGATAGGTAGTTTTTTGAATCTCACTCTCCTCAAACAGACCCTGGTGTCTTTTGTTCCCTTCTTTGTGTCCATATATACCCAGTGTTTAGCTCCCACTTATAAGTAAGAACATGGAATCTTTGGTTTTCTGTTCCTGTTTTAACTCACTTAGGATAATGACCATCCACGTTGCTGCAAAGGATATGATCTCATTCTTCTTTACAGCTGCATAATATTCCATGGTGTATATATACCATATTTTCTTTATCTAGTCTACCACTGATGTGCACTTATATTCATTCAATGTCTTTACTATTGGGGACAGTATTGGGATGAACATACACATGAATTTGTCTTTATGGTAGAACAATTTATATTCCTTAGGGGATATACGCAACAATGGGATTGCTGAGTAAAGTAGTAATTCTGTTTTAAGTTCTCTGAGAAACTGCCAAATGGCTTTTCACAATGACTTAACAAATTTACATTCCCATAAACAAAGTATAAACATTCCCTTTTCTCCACAACCTCACCAGTACCTTTTGTTTTTTGACTTTTTTAATAATAGCCATGCTGACTGGTGAGATGGTATCTCATTGGGGTTTTGATTTGCATTTCTCTAATGATTAGTGATGTTGAGCATTTTTCCATATGTATGTTGGCTGTATGTATGTCTTCTTTTGAAAGTGACTGTTTCTGTGCTTTGCCCACTTTTTAATGAATTTGTTTGTTTTTGCTTGTAAATTTGCTTAAGTTTCTTATAGATGCTGGATGTTAGATTTCTGTTGGATACATAGTTTGCAAATATTTTCTCCCAATCTATAAGTTATCTGTTTACTCTTTTGAGAGTTTCTTTTGCTGTGCAAAAACTCTGTAATTTAATTAGATCACATTTGTCAATTCTTCATTTCATTGAAATTGCTTTTGGCATTTTCATCACGAAATGTTTGCCAAGTCCTATGTGCAGAATGGTATTTCTTAGGTTATCTTCCAGAGTTTTTATAGTTTTAGATTTTACATTTAATTATTTAATTCATCTTGAGTTATTTTTGTATATGGTGTAAGAAAGGGGTCCAGTTTCAATCTTCTGCATATTGCTAGCCAATTATTCCAGCACCATTTATTGAATAGGGAGTCCTTTCCCCATTGCTTGTTTATTTTTTCAACTTTATCAGCAATCGGATGATTGTAGGTGTACAGCATTATTTCTGGGCTCACCATTCTGTTCCATTGGTCTGTGGGTCTGTTTTTCACCAGTACTATGCTGTTTTGATTATCATGGCCTTGTAGTATAGTTTGAAATTGGGTAATATGCCTCCAGCTTTGTTTCTTTTGCTTAGGATTGCCTTGGCTATTTAGAGTCTTTTTGGTTCAATATACATTTTAAAATAGTTTTTATTCTAATTTTGTGTATCACTTGTTGAGTGTTGTTACTGTCACAAGTTACATTATACACTATGTACCCACTATCATAGATTTACAACTATTGTTTTATAGATATGTGTTTTCAAGCACAAGGGAAAAGAAAAAAGAGGAGACATAAACCAAAAATACAATAACACTGCCTTTTTTTATTTGCCTGTGCTGTTACTTTTGCCCATCTTATTTCTTTTTCTTTTTCTTTTTTTTTTTTTTTTTTTTTGAGCCAGAGTCTCCCTCGGTCACCCAGGCTGGTGTGCAGTGGTTCATGCCATTCTCCTGCCTCAGCCTCCCGAGTAGCTGGGACTACAGGTGCCCGCCACCACGCACCACGCTTGGCTAATTTTTTTTTTTTTTTTTGTATTCTTTTAGTAGAGACGAGGTTTCACCGGGGTCTCGATCTCCCAACCTCGTGATCTGCCTGCCTCGGCCTCCCAAAGTGCTTTATTTCTTTAAGTAGATTTAAGTTGTTGTCTAAAATCCTCCCATGTCAAACTTAAGGATTCTTTTTAGTGTTTCTTGTAGAACAAGTCTATTAGGGACAAACTTTCTCAGTCCTTTTTTTTCATCTAGGACTGTCTAAATTTTGCCTTCCTTTCCTAAAATTAGTCTTACTAGATATAGAATTCTTGACAGGTTCTTTTGTTTTTGTGTATTTATTTATATACAATTTTTTATTTCAGCACTTTACACAACCCTTCTGCCTTCTGGATTACATAGTTTCTGATGAGAAATCTGCTTTTAATTTTACCATGGATCCTTTGTACAGAATTTGTTACTTCTCTCTTGCTGCTTACATAAGTTTATTTTTGGCTCTCTGTCTTTGAAAGTTTGATTATTATTTGCCTGGGTGTGGATCTCTTTGAGACTATGTGCTTGGAGCTCCTTAGCTTCTTAGATGTGCAGGCTTATGTCTTCAGATTTGGGAAGCTTTTTGGCTGCTATTTCTTGAACTATTTCTTTTACTCCTTTTTCTCACTCTTCTCCTTCTGAGATGCTCATTATATATACATCAGTATACTTCATGATATCTGTTAGGTCTCTAAATTCTGTTCATTTTTTGTCATTCTTTTTTCTTTTGACTCCTGTATTAGTCTGTTTTTATACTGCTGTAAAGAACTG
>NW_012114422.1:5990837-6016045 GCF_000951035.1 Colobus angolensis palliatus
GATTAGAGACTTAAATGTTAGACCTAATACCATAAAAACCCTAGAAGAAAATCTAGGTAGTACCATTCAGGACATAGGCATGGGCAAGGTACTTTCTTTACAAGGTGGCAGGAAGGAGAAGTGCTAAGCAAAGTGGGGAAATGCCCCTTATAAAACTGTCAGATCTCAGGAGAACTCACTGTCATAACAACATAGAGGAGACAAACCCATGACTCAATTACCTCCACCTGGTCTCTTCCTTGACATGAGGGGATTATGGGGATCATGGGGACAACAGTTCAAGATGAGATTTGGGTGGAGACACAAAGCCTAACCATATTAACTCCTCAGGTTGAATAATATTAATAGTTAATCTCAATTGATCTATATTTAAGTTCCCTGTTTCTTTTTTCTACCTGCAAACATCTACTTTTCTATCCTTGTAGCAATGATTATTTTATTTGATTCATCTGCAGATTTTTTATTTGGTTTCTTTTTTTCATAATTTCTGTCTCTATAGAAATTCTCTATTTGGCGAGACACTTTTCTTCTGGCTTACTTTAGCTCTTGGAGTATATTTATGAAAGTTGATTTAAAGTCTTTTTCTGGGCAGTTAGTCCAATGTCTGAGCTTTCTCAGAGATAGCTACTACTAATTATTCATTGTTAGAGAGGGGGCAATATGTTCCTGTTTATTTACATGCCTCATACTCTCTTGTTGAAAACTGAAATTTGAATAATATGCTGTGGTTATTCTCCCTGTTCCTCATTATTTTTCTACTTGCTTGTCTAAACTTTTTTGTAAATCATTTTTGTAAAAACTGCACCTTTTTTCATTTTTGGTCACCAGAGTCTATGTTCTAATAGCTTAGTGGTCAGTTAGTAATTTTTCATATTTCTCTAAGCAAACAAACAAGCCTTACCTCTCTTTGAAGATTGGCTGTGTTAGGGCATTCTTTTTACATTTAGACAGGTCATTAAAAACTGTCATTTAGCTTTCACTTCATTCTTGCATAAAGCCTAAAACTCGGCTAGAAATGAAAGCATGAGGATGTAAAGGGAAAATAAAAACCTGGGACCCGAATTCGCTCCGCCAAAAGGAAAAATTATCTTTGGAGAAAGGCACAGACCACATACTGTGATTCCTGTGATTCCATGTGGTTTTTTGGTCCTGGACATTGTCCTTAACCTTGGCAAAACATACTTCTAAATTGATTGAGACTTGTCTCAGATACTTTTTTATTTACAGAGTTTTCTCTGAGCATATGTCCAATGGTGGGCATGTGCATGACCTTATAGATTTTTCAGAATTAGTGGAAATGCTTTTTTATAGGAATTTTTTTTTCACTTACGTATTTCCTTCCTTAGCCTCTTCTGTCCTGGGCCTCCAGTCTGTCTGCTGCTGTCTCAAGGTGGTAGGGCAAGTATTTTTGCTTTTGGATGTTTTCGAGAAACATCACCCAAGAAGCTGCCTCAGCCCTAATAAAGTTTAAAAGTAGATGAAACCATGCCAAGTTTCTGTGCTGGTCTTCCATGGAGCAGACAGGTTATAACACATAACCACAAAATGTTAAGAACAAGGTCCATATTTACCTCTCTGACACCACCAAGCTGCACCAGGAATGTGGATCCCTGTCCCCAAGGTCACCCCTGGGCTTTGGAGTGGATGATAATAGGTGGGAAAGTGTTGCCATGCTCTCTCACCAAAATTTAGCAGCTTCTTTTCTCACTGAGAATTTCCTTGGTTGTTGCAAATCTTTTTCTATTTTTCAGATTCCAGAATTCTGAAAAAGTTTATTTTGACAGTTTTTGTCAACTTAAATCATTGGTTTTATAGGTAGATGAAATATTTGAATTTGTTACTTTATTATTGATCTAGATTTAATTATTAAAAAAAATATATATTGAAAATGCCTAGTGTGGGCTTCTATCTGTGTGGCTGTATGTGAGTGTGTGTGTGTGTGTGTGTGTGTGTGTGTATTCTTATCATTTTTAAAAGACTTAATAAAAAACAGTCTGAAATGAAATTAAATTACCGTAAATACTTAATGCATGTCAATATTTACTGAACAAATATTGTCACAGCATTATATTTTTCAAAGTTAAATTAAGACTAGAAAGAGCCTCCAATAGATCAAATAGTAGGAAGTAGTTCTTTGGATTTTACAATATCTCCACTTATTTAAATAATCTAAAAATTCTGAAGTATTCCTTAGTCCAAAAATGAGAATTTCCCTGGACTCAATAATTTTTTCTTCTCTAAAAATCTGTGAAGCCCTAAAGTTTCTGAGGCAACTATTATTGATCCTTGCTGCTACATAGCACAGAGGAGGATCATGGGCAATCAAAATCTTTTTATAAAAGAGTGGGAATTCGAACTATCTTCAAGGTTAATGTTCATAACTACCATTATCTTCTGAAGCAGAATGATTTCATGGGAAATTCCACTGCCCAGAGTTTTGCTAAGTTTAGTGTGCTTCATACTGTGTTATACAAACTAAAGCCCTGTCTTTTTCAGCGTTTTCAGATTCCTCAGTTAGACTGCTCTGATAAGATTACTCAAGACCACAATGTCCACCAACCTGTATCCCAGCATAAAAATCAGCCTAGAGTTCCAATGGTTCCAATGATGGAGCTAGATTTTTTTTTAAATAAGAAATTTCTTATTTTTTTAATAAGAAATTTCTTATTTTTTTAAATAAGAAATACTAGACCTTGAATATCTCTAAAGAGGACTAATTTTTAACAATAAAACCAGAATACTGTAAACCAAAAATAAAGCTCTAAGCCTTTCAACTGACTGATGGACCCTCCCCTTGGCCAAGGGCATTCCAAAATTAACCTGAAAAATTAGTTTAGGCCATAAAGAGAAGTGGGGGTTGGACATGCCTCCTTATGTCCTCCCTCCTTGGAATTCAAGCATAGCTGAACAGTACTAACATTAAAACTGAGTCCTTAAGATTAATAGCACATACTCTTTAAATTGATAAGAAAAATTCCCTTCTATTGATTCTATCCGCATAATGGGAAACTTGGTCTCCATAAGCCCTTATATTAACCTAGACATTCCCTTCTGTTGTCTTTTGACAATAAAGTAACTCTCTCAACCTATTGACAATTAGAAAATTTTTGAATTCACCCAATTATCTGTAAGATCCCCCTGCCCTGTTTCAAGTTGTCCTATTTTTCCAGCTGAACCGCTGAACCAATATCCATCTTATATGTATTGATGGATGTCTTTTGTCTCCTGAAAATGTATGAAATCAAGCCGTAGTCTGACCAACTTAGGCACATGTTCTCAGGATCTCCTGGGGCCACGTCACAGGTCAGTCATATTTGGCTCAGGATGAATCTCTTCAAATATTTTACAGAGTTTGGCTCTTTTCATCAATAGTATATTTACCATATTTATGTTTTGTTTTGTTTTGTTTTGAATGCAAGTGGGTTGGAAATGGAGGCCTAAGTTTCCTACGTGTCCTATTGATGAGGAACTAGGCCAAACAAACAAAATAAATTTGTTTTGTCTCTTTGTAAATCATGAATTAAAAGGCAATACTGGTAGTAACATCTTAAGAATTACAAACTTAACGCACCTCTGTATATGTAGTGGATACTGAGGTATCAGATTTATCTGCAAATTTCTAGAGATTGAAACTTCCATATGTTGAAATTTTTTGGTCAACAACAAAAGATGTTACATTAGCTTATGTTATTCTAAACTAAATTTTATCATTGTACATTCCCGCATTGTGTAACTAAAAAACCCCCTTATATACATGCATTTGAATATCACTCGCAAAAGAAAGAATATTGATTATGTGATTAAAAATATTTAGGCCATGCGTGGTGGCTCACGTCTGTAATCCCAGTACACTGGGAGGTCGAGGTAGGCAGACCACGAGGTCAGGAGATAGAGACAATCCTGGCCAACACGGTGAAACCCTGTTTCTACTAAAAATACAAAAATTAGCCAGGTGTGGTGGCAGGCAACTGTAATTCCAGCTACTCGGGAGGCTGAGGCAGGAGAATCGCTTCGACCTGGGAGGCGGAGGTTGCAGTGAGCCAAGATTGCACCACTGCACTCCAGCTTGGCAACAGAGTGAGACTCCTTCCCCCACCCCCACAAAAATTTTTTAACAAAAACTTTTAGTCACTGATAGAGAAGTAATTAGGAAATAACTACTGACACTTTCAGGTCTGGAAATTAGTTTCTGCCTCTGGTGACCAACATGAAAAAAGAGAACAATGAAAGATCTGAGATGGCTGGGTGCAGTGGCTCACATCTGTAACCTCAGCACTTTGGAAGGTCAAGGCCGGTGGATCACCTGAGGTCAGGAGTTTGAGACCAGCCTGACCAACATGGTGAAACCCCATCTCTAATAAAAATACAAAAAATAGCTGGGCCTGGTGGCGGGTGCCTGTAATCCCAGCTACTCGGGAGTCTGAGGCAGGACAATCCTAAGACACAGAGTTTGCAGTGAGCCAAGATTGCACCATTGCACTCCAGCTGGGGTGACAAAAACAAAATTCTGTCTCAAAAAAAAAAAAAAAATCTGAGATGAGGAAAATGGGGGATTATTTTGTGGAGTGGCTTGTTTGTAAGGAGGCCAGAAGTATCATTTCTATGCTATGAGGACTCCACAAACATTCATCTCTCTTCCAGGAAGAATAAAGTGTCCCTGTTGAACATCAGAGTTGTAAGATGGAGCTTGGAATAAAGCTCTCTGAATTTTTATATTGACTTATGCCCTCTAATTTTAGACCTTGTCACAGTTTACCCTTCCTAGCACTGTGTAAACAATTTGGTGGATGGATAAATGAATGAATATAACAACAACTTGGTGGATGGATTAATGAAAAGGTGAATGAAGATGAAGATTAGTGTATTTTGAGTTTATAAAAATACGAAATTAAAACTTTAAATACGATAAAAGATAAGAACAGAAAACCTCGGTAATTAACTCACTAATGACATATTTGATGCACCTATTGTTTCAACATTCTACTAGGACTTATTAGAATACAAATGTGATAGACTCTGTGACCTCTGGTCTTAGAGAGCTGGTCAAAAGCTGTTTGTCTTGCAGGAATTGCTATTAAATCATTGCAGTTCATTACCACAAACAATGATCAGCTGAGACCAATCAGGAACATGTGGCATCTATCATGATTTTTCTCTAATTGAATGAGAAAAACAATTCAGAAAGTAGAAATTTAATAGAAATTGATAAGTAAAATATATAGAAACATGAATGCAGTTAGATAAGAATGACAATTTTATTCTCTATATAATTTTCCTTTTTGAAAAAGTATAATTCTAGTATATTTAATTTTTAGAGACTTAGTTGAATCTTAGAAAAATAAATTCAAAAAAGTGATAAATCAAAGTATTTATGGAAAAATGAGTTTCTAAGGAGTTGTGTAAAATTAAATGGCATTTATAAAATAATTTTTGTTTTTGTGTTTTTTGTCTTTTTCACCAAAGTAACTTATAAAATAATTTTTGTTTTTGTATTTCTTCTCTTTTTCACCAAAGTAATTTATAAAATAATTTTTGGTTTTGTATTTTTTCTCCTTTTCACCAAAGTAAAAACAATAAATACCGAGCACAAATTTTGTACGAAGCACACACACGTTTTAAAAAATCGTATTCATCAATTTTCAAAGTATTTAAATACGCTTTGTTTAAATATGTCATTTCTTTCTTTTATAGCTAAATAATACTTTTTTGGGTCTTATAATTTGAAATAAGATAATCCCTGGAATCCAGGGTTATATTTTGTATATAAGATACATTATAAAGCAGCTGTACTTTAGGTAATTTACTATCCAGAATCATTTTATAATCAATAATACATCACAGAATTATGGGAACATTCAGTGAGCATGTTTTCTTGGAATTTAAGTTTGAACACAGTATGAGAATGAAATTGGGAGCAATTTTTTAAAGATAACAGTGAACCTCAACTTGGTGTCTTTATCAAAATCTGATTAAGTACACCTTGATGAGACTATAAAGAAAATCATTTTAGGGTCTATGTTTTGGCCAGGCACTATGTATTTGTAACAAATTGAATATTTACATTTTTAAATTTGTATTTTAGCATAAATTCAAGAGGTTAACAGCTAAGTGGATGGTTTTCATAAACAAAAATAGATTTCTAGTAGTCGCAATATATTCAATTGGAAAAAGGTGTGATAATTTTCTTATCAATTCAGTATTAATATATGGTACATATAGGTAGGTGCTACCCAAAGGGCATTAGACTTATATAACATGAATATTCAGATTTTTGTAACTATTTATGTTTTCTGCAGTAAGGTGTAGAATTACCTGAAGCCACAGTTATGCCATTCATAAATTAATGCTTGACTTCCGATAAAATGTCTTTTTACTGTAAAATGCGTTCTTACAATTTTAGGAAATTTTTGGAAAAATGTATATGTCTATGTGCATGGACTTGTGTGTGCATGTGCACTGAGAAGAGCTTACAGTCAGCAAAGTGTTGGAAAAAGAAAGTATGCTACAAGCAAGGCAACACTCTTCTTCAAATATGTTAATTTCAACACAACCAAATAAAACTCTAGCACTATTGCTTATTGCACTCAATGGAATAGACTCATATGGTTAACATCAATTATGAACTCAGGACCAGTTGATAAAATGTATACCATAGATCACTATACTAACCCTCCATTGTAAGTTTTATTTTAGAAATCGTAGACTCAATGCAGGCCTTGAGAGGATCTTAGCAATGCAAAAAGTGGCACATAGCAGATTTCATTTATGCCCACCCTTATTCCTTTTTTCCACATTAGTGTACTTGCAACTTTGGTAAACTGTTCCCAGTATGTTGACACTTTCAACCAGTGCACTCAGTTTCTCTCTTCTCTGATTGAGAGTGTTCTCCAGGACCAACTGAGTTGACTAACTTCACACAGGCATAACCTGTCCTCCGGAGGCAATCCTAAACTAATGAGCAATGGGAATCAATAGATAAATGTCTTGCTTTTCCTACTTTCCTCAGTGGGAAAATTTTGAGGAATATTTTCTATGGTTTTTAAGAGCCCCACTCCTCTACTACATTGAATTGAGTTCCACTTGCCTAAAAGGGTAACGTAGTCACAAATGCATACTGTATTGGCTTTTCTCCTTCTACTGCCCACTAGTTTTCTATTACTACAGAAAAAAATTTCCAAAAGTTTAGAGTCTTAAAACAACATACATTTGTTATATGTTACCATGTCACAGTTTTTTTGGATAAAAATTGGGGCACAGTTTAACTGGGTTTTCTGCTCAGTGTCTCAGATGCCTGTAATCAAGATGTCAGCTGGAATGTGTTCGCCTTGGAGCTCAGGGTTCTATTTCACACTTATGTGGTTGTTGGCAGAATTCATTTCATCATGGTTATAAGACTGATATTTTATCGTGGTTTTCATGCTGGCTGCCAGCCAGGGATGATCATGGCTCCTAGAAGCTTCCTGAAGCTCCTTGCCACATGTCCCTCTCCATGGGCACTCTGTCAACATGGCAGATTACTTCTTCAAAACCAACAAAGGAGAAACTCTTTTGCTTGAGTCTACTAGTATGATGAAGCCTTTAAATATATAACATAATCCCCAGACGAATATCCCATCACCATTACCATATAACATAATGATGGTGTAACATCTCACTGCCTTTGCCATATTCTGTTGGTCAGAAGCAAGTTGAAAGTACCGTTAACACATACGAGGAAGATGATCACATAAAATGTAACTCTAAAGTACAGATATCAGAGATCTAGGGGCCATCAAATATCTCTCCTTATTTTTCTTTGTCTCCTTTTCCACACATCTTTTTTTTTTTTTTTCATGTCTTCTGGGAATATCTCCCAAATAATCTAACTATATATAAATCTTTTTGTCAAAGTCTACTTTTCAGAGAATTCAAATTAAGACAATATATTTAATTTACTTTATAGTAACTTCACGGTATTCTCATTTGCAACTTTTTTCCAAGCAAATTTCTAAATATGTGCTAATTTATTTGTTTAATCATTTCATTAATTTGACAAATGTTTGTTTTAGGCCTATTTTATTCTAGACCTGTTTTAAGCTCTGAGGCTTCATCAGTGAATAAGAAAAAGTTACTGCCGCTAGATTTAATATCTTTACTCTTTAAATACTTCAATCTATTATAGTCTGCTTTTTGACCCAATCAGCCCTACAGAATACTCAATAAATTTTCTAGTTCCATTACATGTGACAAATAAAATGGTCACATAAAACTCATCATCCTATAAGATATAATGATATTTGAAATTATTGCTGAGTTTTGTTTTCTTCAATTATTTTAGTGTCTGCTTTTCTCCTGATGCTTTTCTACTATATAGATAAAATGGTCCATGTTTTTAACTTGTTTTTTAAATTATATCAACATATTTTGATAGTAAATGCTACGCATATTCTTGTACAAATAAATTAGAAATAAATTTAAGCACGCAAAATAAAGTTGACAGTCCCACCACCTATACAGAACTTGAAACCAAGCTGTCCATATTGTTTTCATTTTTTCCTTTCAAAACTATGTTGAAAATATTTTGCTGTCAGTAAAACTTGTTATGCATTTCCTGTATTACTGAATAATATTCCCTTATGAATATACTGTAAGTACTATCTTAACATTGTCGCTTATGTTTTCTAAAGTTTATTATATGGTTATAATGAACGGTGCCATTGTATATAAAGATTTATAAGCTTCTAATTTCTATTCTGATATTTATTTAAATTATTGGTGAAATCAAATTGCTTTTCACATCTGTGGTATTCATTTGTTTTTCTTCTTTATGAGGTATTTTTATATATAAATTTCATTTCTAAATATCAGTCTTTTCGTTATTTCCCTTATTGATTACTAAATTCTATTAATTATTATTGCAGACATTTTAACCAGATCCACACTTTAAGTTGTGGTTTTGATATAGGAAGCTTTTTGACTCCTTTATACATAAAAATAAATAATATTTTATTTTATAAATAATTATTTTGTTTATGTTATTAAGAAGGCCCCTAAAATAGTCACCTATGCTAGCGTCCCCATTACATTTATTGTGCAACAAAAAAAAATAATATTATTTCTATTATTATTACATTGTAATATATAATGAAATAACTATACAACTTACCATAATGTAGAATCATGGAGAAATAACATTTTGCTGAGACATAAGCAATAAATATGAATTTACAAAGTCAGCAACGAAATGAAGACTATTTGTGGTAGAATGAATAACATAAGGGCAATAAGGCAAAAAAAAAAAAAAAAAAAACCAAAGCAAAACAAGAAAAACACCAAAAACACACTGTTTTGCAAACTATCAGCAGTTTCTAAATGTTGAAGTATAACTAAGGGTCTAAATTGTGAAGGTTCTGCAACATCATGCAGACATTTTGTGTTTTTGCCTGATGGCCTTTATGTTATTCATTCTACCAGAAAAAGTCTTCATTTCATTACCTACTTAGTAAATTCATATTTATTGTTTATGTCTCAGCAAAATGTCTCCATGAACAATTTCCTGACTCCTCTAGGCAAACTCAGTCATATTTTCTCTTATGCTTCCATGGTAGTTTTTAGAAACATCCATTAAACAATTCTTTTATGTATTTGATATTTTAAAATTTTCTTAGGAAGGCAAACTTTATGAGAAGAATCTGTAACTTCTACCATAGCACCTGGTCATAGGAGGCACTCTGCATATACTTTTTTTTTTTTGAGATGAAGTCTTGCTCTCTCACCCAGGCCAGAGTGCAGTGGCGTGATCTCGGCTCACTGCAACCCCCGCCTCCTGGGTTCAAGCAATTCTCCTGCCTCAGCCTCCTGAGAAGCTGAGATTACAGGCACACGCCACCACGCCCAGCTAATTTTTGTATTTTTAGTAGAGACGGGGTTTCACCATGTTGGTCAAGCTGGTCTCAATCTCCTGACCTTGTGATCCACCTGCCTTGGCCTCCCGCGGTGCTGGGATTACAGGTGCAAATCACCATGCCCAGCCTGCATATACTTTTAAAAATAGACTGTACATACTTAAAGAAACCAAGTTACAATTTCATAAGTAATGGGTATAATGAAAAGAGCAAGGATTGTGTTCTAAATTAGGAGTCCTCTAAGCTTTACTGACACCAGAGGTCAAAATAATTCTGCTTAGTTACAAACCATGGTAACTGCAATTTTTTCCAAGATTTAACCATACTGGGTTGTTTAATGACTGTTTAATACATTTTCAACTAATTTGTTCCATCATTAGCTATTAAAATTGAAAGACTTTCTAAAATGAAAATATGTGCCCAAACAGAAACATGTAAATAAATATTTATGGCAGCAATATTAACAATAGCCAAAAGCTGAAAACAGTCCAAATGATTATCAACAAATAAATGGATAAACAAATTGTGGTACATACACACAGCAGAATACTATATAGTAATAAAAAGGAATTAAATGTTGCCACTTATCAGAATAAACCTGAAAACATTATGCTAAGTGAAAAGAAACCAGACACAAATATCATATATTGTGATTCCTTTTATATAGGATATCTAGATTAGGAAGATCCTTACAGACAGAAACAAGATTCCTGGTTACCACTTTACACAGAGAAGGGAAGAATGAGGAGTAGTTTAAACATATGAAGTTCTCTTAAAGGATGATGAAAAAGTTTTCAAATTAGAGAGAGATGATAGCTCAATGTTATGAATACATTAAAATCCATTTTAAAGCACACTTTAGAATAATTAATTTTATGCTATCTAAATTTAATCTCAATTAAAATAAAATAGAATGCCTGAGGTCAGGTATAGGCTCCTGCATTTTCTCTCTGTGTGACCTCAAATTACAAATTATTCTTTATTTTTATAAAGAACAAATAAATTTTTTGAAATTGCTTTAATACTTAAGAGCATATACGTGGGCCTACATACAATGAATAGAGAATTGTTAACCATCACTAAAAAGCATTTTAATGAATAACAATTATAATAGAGAAGATCTTTTATTATTATTATTATTATTATTATTATTATTATTATTTGAGATGGAGTTTTGCTCTTGTTGCCCAGGCTGGAGTGCAATGACCCAATCTTGGCTCACCACAACCTCTACCTCGCAGGTTCAAGCTATTCTGCTGCCTCAGCCTCTCAAGTAGCTGGGATTACAGGCATGCACTACCACGCCTGGCTAATTTTTGTATTTTTAGTAGAGACAGGGTTTCTCCATGTTGGTCAGGCTGGTCTCGAGCTCCCGACCTCAGGTGATCTGCCCACCTTGGGATCCCAAAGTGCTGGGATTATAGGCATGAGCCACCACGCCCTGCCTAAAGCAGATCATTTTTAATTAAAACAAGAAATCATTAAAAGTCATGGTGGTTGTGGTGACAATTGATGGCAAAGATCATATTCTAAGAACATAATATGGTATAGAAAAGTTATTTGATTTTAAACCAATTAAAATAGACATTGAATAAAGCGATCTTGGAAGAAACTAAAAAGTTAAAACTGGCAAATAGGGAGTGGGTTGTTGCTATTGATGAAAACAAAACATTCAAAAGACAGCAAAAACAAAATGCTTTCTTGGTTTGTTTCAGAAAACTGAAATTTAAAATTCAATTGGTAATTCACCTAGACCACCTAATCAGCCAGTTGGAAATGCAGTATGGCTTTAGAAGAAAGGACAACAAAGACCAAGTCATGCAGAATATTTTCATGAAAATTAAAGTTAACACTACAGAAAGAAGGGAAGAGTTCAGGGAAAAGACTCTTTGGAAATCTGTTTTCTTAAGATGAAAATCTGTAGATGATCTGGCTGGAGGGAAAAAGGATTATAGAAAAAAAAGTAAATGCAACATGATGGAAAGCAATAGCTAAAAGCATTCAGGATGAACATTCAGAAAATTGACAATATAACATTTAAAAATAATCATACAATGTCTTTTTAAGCATTTTGTTGGTAGTTATACTTTATATGCAAAATGCTGAACATATTTAAAGAGTAAAATTTCCAAAATGTGACAGATGCATACACCTAGGAAGAGAATACACAATCAATACACAGAATATTTCCTTCAGCCAGAAATGTCCTGTTATTCCTTTTTAATCCATAATTCCCTTCACACTGCCAGGCAACCGATGATAGTCTACTTTCTGTCACTACCGATATATTAGCATTTTCCATCATTTTATATTAATGAATTGGTACAGTGTGACTTTTTGTATATCTTTTTTTACTGCCTTTTGTGCCACTCAGATTTATCATGCTGCTATGTTCATCAGTAGCTTTTTTATTGATAAACAGTATTCATGTACATGGATATACCAAAATATCTTTGTCTCTTCATCAATTGATAGATTTTTGTCCAGTTTTTGGAATATTTTTAGAAAAGATCTTTAGGTATATGTATATTATCATTTCCCTTGGACAGAACACGGTGGAAACACTGTGTCATATGGCAGGTGTATATTTAAAACTATCCTCCATGATGTAAGTGATAATACAAAATGCTGAGTAAAATGGCATTGCTTCCCAGATACTGGAATATTCTAATGTATGGACTCTGAGTTCTGTTACATTTCTCAGAAAAAATAAAGTTAATATTCTCTTTTTGAACAACTAGTTAACCTGGTTATACTATAAGCTCTCTCATCTTCAGTAGATACAGGCTTAAATATTAGTGTAATTTCTTAAGTCTTTATTGTTCTACTGTGAGTCTGTCCTACGTATTCATAATTCATCAGTCTGCCAGAGATTTAAGTAAGGCCCATACACAAAATTAAGAAATCCCCTTGTCTCCTCTCTCCTCTCTGGGATTTCTCTTTACTCTCTGTAGTTTCACCTGCACAGACTCCTTTTCCTCGTTCCTCTAGTCAGAAATATGGCAGGTTTTAATCAGATTTATTCATCTACACTTTACTGACTTGAGGCCCTGGTCCACCATCAAGAAAAAGCCAAAAAACAATGGAAAGTTTCAAGTTTTAACTCCTCCAACAATATGCTTGCATTTGTTTACTATTCTGAATTTTCCACTAGTTCTTCTCCATATTTCATCTTGAGTATGCATTAGTTATCAGTAGAAGGGCTAGACTACAGAGGACCTACACTGATATGTTAGAAGAAGAAAATGTTGATTAATGAATTTAGTGATTAGGAATCCATTAAGATGTCAGAAAATTTTAGTAGATGGATAATGCAATAACCAAGAACTTCTTCAAACCAATGGTCTAATTCATGAAATTCAAATCACATGAAACGAATGTCTTGGTATATTTATGGATGTTACAAACTCTAATTATCTTGATTGCTATTATATATTCAGTTTACTTGAAAAACCTGATGTCCAATAAATGAATTTGTGCGCATTCGTTGCAAGTACATGTTGTGAAATACACTGTAACAATTTTGCATATAATTCATTTACTGTAAATTTTATTTTCAGTAACTGTAATAGTAAACATATTTGTGAACCCATATATGTTAAGAGAAGCCAAAACTTCTCTTGGTATTATTCAGACAACTAAGTTATCTCTGAGTCATATATATTTTTGGTTTGTTTTTTACTTTATTCACTAACAACTCTAGTAATTATGGATAGATTCCAGCAACATAATTCAAGTGTCCGAGAGATATATTGAGATTTCTTGGAATATTCTCCCTTGAGAGTGAAAAATTATGAGAATCTTCATGCTTCTTTCAAAACTGGCAGTCCATAAAATTGCTAAGATTGTTTTTTGCTCTTGTTTCAACAAATGCTTACAGAACTATGAATCAGGCTTTACGAGAGATACTAGGAACAAAATTAGTTCTTGTAGTTTCAGAGAAGCTAATATGTAAAGTATGCATGCAAAGTAAAGAATTTCTAGGTGTTATTATTTTCATTGCTTTTATATACGGAATTTTAATTATATATTCACAAAAGTAGTCCCCTCCTTTTTAAAAATTTTCTCTAAATTGATTTATAAGATAATCAATGTGCAAGATAATCTTACACCTCTACTTTTCATAGCTGAGCTATGCTTTTTTTAACTTTTTCTTTTTTTTTTGACAGGGCCTTGCTTTGCCCAGTCTGGAGTGCAGTGGCATGATCTCTGCTCACTATTGCCTCTGCCACCCCCTAGGCTCCAGCAGTACTCCCACTTCAGCCTCCTGAGTAGCTGGGATCACAGGCATGCACCACCATGCCTGGCTTTGTGTGTGTGTGTGTGTGTGTGTGTGTGTGTGTGTGTGTATTTTTAGTACAGACAGGCTCTCTCCATATTGCCCAGGTTGGTGTTGAACTTCTGGGTTCTAGCAATCTGCCCACCTTGGCCTTCCAAAATGCTGGGATTATAGGTGTGAGTCACCATGCCTGGCTTTGTGTGTGTGTGTGTGTGTGTGTGTGTGTGTGTGTGTGTATTTTTAGTACAGACAGGCTCTCTCCATATTGCCCAGGTTGGTGTTGAACTTCTGGGTTCTAGCAATCTGCCCACCTTGGCCTTCCAAAATGCTGGGATTATAGGTGTGAGTCACCATGCACAGCCTGAGCTATGCTTTTTAAATACATTCATTTTACTTGTGTTCTCGAACTAATTACAAAACATTATTGTAAAGTATTAACATTATCCTTAATTTATTCTGTGAAATCTTAGGATTTAAGAAAACGAAATATAAAAATTCAAAATTTAACCTGAGTGTCAGATATCAAGTGGCATCAGATTTTGAGCAGCTGATGTCAGTTATATGAGGTAAGTTCAACAAAATAATGTTCAACAGCCTCAAATAGAGTTTCTGTGTCAAATTCTGCCCAGCCAGTATTCACATATGCTAGGAGAGTTATCAGTAGTCTGGATTCAACATTATGCTTTTTTAATAATGGACATCCAATGTTTCTTGAGGATCATTAGTGCTTACTCATGGCTCAGGTCCTATTTTCTGTTCCAAGAGTGCTATTTTCGTACTTCCTCAAAGTGAAGAGGGGTCGTCCTTCTTGTAAAAGATGGTTGTTAGCAAGAGGAAAGAGATCTTGAGATCCATTGTGCTCATAGTGATTATAGTTCATAGTACTGTATTGTATATTTTAAAATTGCCAAGAGAATAAAATTTAAGTGTTCTCAGCACAAAAACTAATAAGGGTGCAAGGTGATGAAAATGTCAATTATCCTGATGTATCATTCCACAATGTATACATGCATCAAACCATCACATTGTACCCTATAAATAAACCATCACATTGTACCCTATAAATATATACAATTGTCAATAAAAATAAAAATTATACAATTTTAAAAAATACAAAAAACAAAAACAAAATTTAAGCTGTAATTTTTCTTTTTTTGGAATTGATTATGAAAAATTAGTACAATGAAAAGGATGCCACTATTTAATATTAAATATATGCTGCATGCTGTATAACACACTGACTCCAAGAACTCAAGGAATGGGAAATGATTAGATCTCCTTTTTGTGAGAAAGTAATCTCAAAAAAATGGATCAAATGAAAAACTAGCAATTTGTGTAGATAATAGAAAACTGGGAATTCTTTGCTAAGTCCCTAATTCCTGTAGGTTTCTTATAGTGTTCAGCAATTATCAAAGCATATTGTTTTGGTCAGGCGCGGTGGCTCACACCTGTAATCCGAGCACTTTGGGAGGCTGAGGTGGGTGGATCACCTGAGGTAAGGAGTTCAAGACTTGCCAGGCTAACATGGTGAAACCCCCTCTCTACTATAAATACAATAATTATCTGAGTACAGTGGCACACAACTGTAGTCCCAGCTAGTCAGGAGGCTGTGGTAGGAGTATCACTTGAACCTGGGAGGCTGAGGTTGCAGTGAGCTGAGATCTCACCACTGCACTGCAGACTGGGTGACAGAGCGAAACTCCTTCTCAAACAAACAAAGCATATTGTTCTGTATTTGTCAATATCAGTGCCACTGTGGTAGAGAGGGATACATTTAAATTCTAGAATAGTTATTTATTTTTAAATTTCGGTAATGTTGTCTTAAGTAGGGAAGAGGTTATTTTTTTTCTCTCAGCTATCTTCTACTTCTTCTGAGGTTGATATACATTAATAGCATGGATTAATGTAGGACTGGGACTTGGTCTATGCCCTAGTGCTGGCATGATAGAAACACTGTTCAGAACATCATTCATGGGTTGTCACTTTTATTTTCTTAAAAAGAAACTTTATTGTAAGTAATTTGCATAAGTATACTTTATCTACTTAAAGTATACAAATGACATTTGATACTGAATAAATCTGTGAAACTAACAGCATATTCAAGTTAAAGATATATTTACACCCCCCAGAAAATTCTTCCTATCTCTATGTAGTTTATTCCTCTTGTGGTCCACTGAGCTCTTCTCTGTCAATGCATCAGTCTAGGTTCTCCAGAGAAATAGAGCAAATGGGAGACTATACACACACACACACACACACACACACACACACACACACCCCATGTAAGCTGTAAGCTGTAAGATTTCTTTACATAAATTGAACAAGTGTAATTTGTTGTATGTATAATTTACAAATATGGGGAAATGTGTGTCTATATATGCACACACACATATAAACGTGGTGTGTGTGGAGGGGGTGTAAAGTCTTTCATGTGTTGTATTTCTACAAAAAATATATATAATATTTGTTATAAGGAATTCACTAACACAGTTGTAAAAGATATATATGTGTGTGCATGTATACAAATATATATATATATACACATTTTTTCCCCAAATTAACTGTTTGTTACATAGGCAAATGTGTGGCATGGTGGTTTGCCATGCCATCAACCCATCACCTAGGTATTAAGCCCAGCATGCATTAGTGATTTATCCAGCTGCTCTCTCTCCCATTGCCTGACAGGCCCTGGTGTGTGTCGTTCCCCTCCCTCTGTCCATGTGTTCTTATTGTTCAGCTCCCAATTATGAGTGAGAACATGTTGGTGTTTGGTTTTCTGTTCCTGTGTTAGTCTGCTGAAAATGATGGCTTCCAACTTCATCCATGTCCCTGCAAAGGACATTATCCCACTCCTGTTTTTGGCTGCATAATATTCCATAGTGCATATGTACTATATTTTCTTTATCCAGTCTATTGTCGATGGACATTTGGGTTGATTCCATGTCTTTGCTATTGTGAATAGTGCTTAAATAAACATATGCATGCATATATCTTTATAATAGAATGATTTATATTTCCTTGAGTATATACACCATAATGGAATTACTGGGTCAAATGATATTTCTGATTCTGAATATTTGAGGAATCCCTACACTGTCTTCCACAATGGGTTTAACTACTTTACATTCCCTCCAACAGTGTAAAAGTATTCCTTTTTCTCCACAGCTCCGCCAGCATCTATTCTTTCCTGACTTTTTAATAATCACCATTCTGACTGCATTAGTTGATATCTCATTGTGGTTTTGATTTGCATTTCTCTACTTATCAGTGATGTTGAGCTTTTTTTCACATGTTTGTTGGCTACATATATTTCTTCTTTTGAGAAGTGTCCATTCATCTCCTTTGCCCATTTTTTGTTTTTCTCTTGTCAATGAGTTTAAGTTCCTTGTAAATTCTGTATATTAGACCTTTGTCAAATGGGTAAATTGCAAATTTTTTCTCCCATTCTGTAGGTTACCACTTCACTTTCATGAGAGTTTCTTTTGCTGTGCAGAAGCTCTTTAGTTTGGTCCTACAACTTTAGTTGACTGCATTCCTTGGGATTTTCTGTGTAAACAATCATCTCATCTGCAAATAGGGAACCTTTTTATTCCTTTTCAATTACTATGTGTTTCTTTTTTCTTTCTTTCTTTTCATCCATATTTTACCTTATTGTAATGACTAGGCCTTTCAGTACAATATTGAAGAGAGGTATTGAAACTAGGCATCCTTCCTGCATCTTTGTTGAACTTAGGTGGATCACATTAAATATTTCAATATTAAGTAGTTGTAGGCAGGTAGTCGCTCTTTTCTTTGGATTATGTAGTTAGACTTCCATAATCCCCAGGAAAAAAAGTATTAATAATAAATGATCTAACTGTTTACTTTTATGGGAAAGGACTAAGGAATCTCTTTCCATCTCCTTCTGTCTGATCTCACTTAAGTGTCAGCACTCAGGCTTACCTCACCTCTTCTGTTCCCCCAAATGTCTGGATTTTTCTTTCCCTTTATTGGATCTCATAAGTATGACTTTGGGTCCCAACCAAACCTCTAAACTCACGTTTGAAGATTAGGAGATAGAGAGTATCGTCCTGATATCTCACTTTTCCCCTTTATATTCAGGCTTACTTTATGTGGGAAGATACATTTTATTATATGGCACAATACAGCTTGACAGAATTTGACATTAGTGTTTGGGATTAAATTCTGAATTTACAATAAAGTCATATATGATTTTTCTCTTCCTGCTTTCTGAAAATATGTATCTCTGGAACCTTGTTTGCAATGATGATGGGGAGAAATTTATAAAACTGACAATTCTTGTGTCAGCAGAGAAAAATACTATATCGATATCAAATCTTAAGATAAACTGCATGTTTTGCGTATATTTTATTATGTGGTTTAAAAAGCAATGTTGATGGTTTTTAAACAAATGCAGAGGAAGCTAGAGAATGGTTATTTCATATGGGAATTACATTTCAATGAGAAAAACATTTCAACAAGAAAAAATGAGAATCTGGAGTGAGGAGGAGTGTATAGTTTGAAAGTTACTAGACTAAGGCTATGCAGAGAAACAATTAATGGAGAAAATTCATTATTTTACAAAAAAAAGCTTTGCTTAATTGCATTGGTTCCAGCTATAACCAAGAACAGCTGGACATCAGCAGACATATTATGCTCTGCTATCTAATGGTAGCAGCTGATAAGACATCAGAGGAGTCTACTGTGATGATTATCTCACCATGACTGAACTGTAATGTGCACAGAAACTCAAAACAGCCACCCCAAGGAAACATTAAAACCACTCAGAAATCTATGCATATAAAGGAGGATTTGTACAAATCCTTAGATCTTCATAAAAGACATCAAATGCCATTCTTAGAGGACACTCGATAGAAAATAAAGCAAGAAGAGTTGACTCACAGGATCCACTATTCTGAATCCATAGTAAATATGAATTACATGCATAAGAAAGGAATACAAGTGAGAGTGAGTAAAGAGTTTGAAAATTATGTTAGTAATTTATTTTTCAGAAAAATAAACCATGTATTTATGGTTGATTTTTTCCCTTCTTCCAGATTTATTTCTCCTTCCAGAAGTTTCACATTACTTGGACCACATATTTTATTATCATTTTATTTGTTTGTAATACAGATTCTACTTTCAAGAGTCAGGAATACACTAAAATTACTGTGATATAATATTTGCTCTTAGAGTTTGTGCTAACTGAAATAATACATCAAGTATCATTTCACACAGTGATACAAAGAACAATTAATTTGCTACCCACTACTTTTCATAACATCTGTACAACACGACCTCAGACTTTTAGCCATCTGATGTTCTTTCTCAAATATAGTACTCATTTATGATTTTCATGTGCTGACTTATTTCCAGGCTATACATATTCAACAGATGTTGGCAGTTATCTCTTCACATTATTGGGATTTCCTTAAAATTGTAATTACTCAACCCATTAGCAATTGTATCACTTTAATTCACTGTACATTGTCCCTCAAGTATCTTTTAGTAATTGACACGGTGGTTTGTCTACCAAGTATCCATTCTCCTCTTTTCCACTTATAATAGAAACAGATTTGTTTAGCGATCTCGCCTTCCCCTCTTTAGCTTTGTGCCTCAGGGGAAGTTCTAACCCAGTTTCAATAATGTTCCATTGTCCAAGGATACTTATTTGTCATGACAGTAATTGGTTCAGAGATGGGCAGATAATCAAGTTCTGGCCAATAAGATGTGAGAGAGACTCAAAGGAAGAGACGTTATCTGTTCTTCCCCTAGGTAGTGTCAAGCATGGTATGATTTCTAAAAATGCTGTAGCCATCTTGATATGAATCCATAACTAAAGATAGCAAAATAGAGAGAAAGCATGAACCCAGGTCCTGGATAACATTGTTGATCTATTACATCAAACAATCATGGAGACTATGCTACCACTATAATTGTAGGTACATGATAACAAAAGTCCTTTTCGGTTGGGTTTTATTTTATTTTTAGCTGCAAGTACCGAAATATTTAACCATCTGTCATCCACTCGTTCATTTATAAAATCAGGGAAATAACACTGAAGTCAGTTTGTCTTTCATAATAATAAACTGTCTAGGATCCCTGTATATTTCATTTCAAGAAGATAAACTATATATAAGGAAGGAATTTGCCATAAAGTTGAACAATGTATACAAAGCAAGCTAAAGTCTCGAGGCCATCTTATTTAAAATATTTTTTTAAACCTGACAGAAAGCTTTCATGGGCTCTGAATCTTCAGTCCTATATTCATCATATCAATGATAACGTTTACAAAATTATACTTTCTTCTAGGAGGTAAATATGCTTCATCTGTGAAATTAAAATTATAATTTTTATACCTATAGTATCTAACAAATTGCCCAATAAAGAGTAAGTTGAACACACAAACTATAATCTATGTATATATCAGTGCATACCTATGTACAGTTCACATATACACATGTTGTACCCACATGGACACACACATATACATAAACACTAGCCTCAGATAAATGTATAGAATTATAATTGCTATTCCAGCAGTCCTCTTAGTATACCTGTAGCCATAAATTTATCTCCTAAACTAAAAAAGAAAAGAAATTGTTAGTGCCATCAATTTTTTAAATTATGAATTTTCTCTAGAGTTATAAATTTATGGTAGGCATTTCCACAATATGTCGTAATGCATAATAGAATAAGAGTTGTTCATCAATCCCTTAGTAACCACTCAAATTCGCACTCACATGGTTTAAAACCAAAACTTTTTTCTTACTCGGAATAATACTGAGCTCAGTATATCCCCAGCAACCACTTGCTTTTCTTTTTTGCTTATTGAGTCAGACAGATTTATTACTCCTGAGGAATTCAGTCTCTCAAACTTTCTTCTTTAGTTTTTCCAAACTATTATTTTGAGGAAAGTTTTGTTTTCTGTCTTAACAAATTTACCCCTATGAATAGCTTATGTAAATCAAAATAACATATGCAGGACAAAATATAAAATAAATTTTTAAATGTGGACATGTTATTTTAAAAACCAATAAATATTAAATCATATTCATATGTCCCAGTTAATCTTAAGATTACCATACCAATCTTTAACACAAAGAAATAACATAAATATCCAATAAATAATGCAGTATATTCATTAGAATTACTAAAATAAATTATAGTTTATAAAAATTATTACATATGCATATTTTAATTAATATAAAGTAATTACAATATTTTAACTGACCAAATACTTCACTTTCATGAGATTAAAAACAAAAATCTATGCTATAGTGTTATAATTCTTCAACAGTCTCAAACTATTAACTTTTTTAGTAGATATTTGACATACAGTAGAAAGTTAATATTTTACCTTAGTTCCTATCTGATAATCTCATATGTAGGAAAGAGTTGATGAATATCCAATTGTTTAAGATTTGGTATTTAACATAGTATAAATTTGTTAATTAGACATGTAGGAAATAAACTTTTTACTATCTAGCTCTGCAAATCATTAAGTGTATATTCGTTGGTCTAGTGGCTGAGTTATGTTGTACTTTTCTTTCTTTAATACACTACTTGTACTTTTTGAAAAATGTTCACTTTACTAAAGCAGATGTTCTTTCTACATAAAAAAGAACCGAACCATTCTTCAATCAAAATTATGCCTAAGTTTAGTTTTCAGGATTGGTGTCATTTAGTGAGAGATATTATTGTTGAACTATTTTATTTTTATATTATGGATCTGAGCTTACAGTATATTCTAGACTACTTAAGGACTGAAATCCTCAGTTCAAAAGATAGACGCTATCTGCAGAAATATATAATTTACCCTTAAAAACAATGTACTGGAAAGAAGTCTGTCCTCTACGTAGTAGTGATAAACGCAAATCTGAGTCTAAAACTTTAGCTCTTGGTTTGTGATTATAGATTTTTAACAATATAATTTGAACCTAAGAGTATAACAAACATATCACTCTCTTGTACTATGTATTTAGAGAATATAGAGAGTAGAGCTCTCTCTATACTTTTAGTTTTAAGCTTTTATTTCAGATACAGGAGGTACATACATAGGATTGTTACATGGGTTTATTGGACCCAGGTAATGAGCATAGTACCCTGTAGATAACTTTGAAACCCACACTTCATTTCTCCCTCCCTCTCTAGTAGTGTTCAATGTTGGTTATTCTCATGTTTATGTCCATGCATGCTCAATGTTTAGCTCCCACTTATAAGGAAGAAACGTGGTACTTAGTTTTCTTTTCCTTCAGTAGTTCACTTAGAATTATGTCCTCCAGCTTCATCCACATTGCAGCAAAGAACATGATTCTATTATTTTTTATGGCTGCATGGTATTCCATGGTGTATATGTACCACATTTTCTTTATCTAGTCAATGGGAATGTAGGTTGATTCTATGTCTTCGCTATTGTAAATAACATGGCAATGTACATACAAGCATGTGTGTTTTTGATATAATGATCTATATTCCTTTGGGTATATATCCAATAATGGGTTTGCTTGGTCGAATGTTAGCTTTGTGTTAAGCTCTTTGAGAAACTTCAAATTGCTTTCCACAGTGGCTGAATTAATTTACATTCTCACCAACAGTATATAAGTGTTCCCTTTTTTTCACAGCCTAGCCAGTATCTGCTATTTTTGACTTGTTCATAATAGCTATTCTGACTGGTGTGAGATGGTATCTCATTTGGTTTTGACTTGCATTTTTCTGATGATTAGTGATGATTAGCACTTTTTAATGTATTTTGGCTGCTTATATGCCTTCTCCTGAGACATTTTGTTCATGTCTTTTGCCCACTTTTTAATGGAGTTGTATGTTGTTTGCTTGTTGATTTGTTTAAATTCAATATAGATTCTGGATATTAGACCTTTGTGGATGGATAGTTTGTGAATATTTTCTCCCATTTTGTAGGTTGTCTGTTTACTTTGTTGATGATTTCTTTTGCTGTTCAGAAGCTCTATAGTTAGGTAAGTAGAGAGGAAAGCAGGTGGTGAGAAAAATTAAAAGGCTAAATCATTTTTAAATTTTTTTCTTTGTTGAATTGTTAACTACTTACATATAATTTTCTTCACAGTGCTTTATGTGATCTTCTGAGCCACAACAATTTGTCCACCCTTTGAACTATCTTATACTTTATTAAAAATCATTTGTCATAATTATCACCTTTTTTTTTTTTTTTTTTTTTGAGAAAGGGTCTCACTCTGTGCCCAGGCTGGAGTGCAGTGGCACAATCGCTGCTCATTGCAACCTTTGCCTCCTGGGCACAAGAGATCTTCCTACTTCAGTTTTCTGAGTAGCTGGGACTAAAGGTGTGTGTCACCACAAAGGGACAAATTTTGTATTTTTTGTAGAGATGGAATTTTACTAGGTTGCCCAGGCTGGTCTCAAATTCCTGGTCTAGAGGAAATCTGCCCCCATCTGCATTCCAAAGTGCTGGGACTACAGGCGTGAGCCACCACACCTGGCACAATTATCACTTTCTAATTTACATTTTAGTTATTTATGTATATGACTAAAATGTATTTTATCATTTTATTTTGCTATGAAAAGTTTTACATTTTGTTTTTAACATTTTTAATATTATTTTGCAAAGTTAGATGAATCATTGAGCTTGATACTTACTGTGTTTTCCTGCTAAATTTAGCCTATATTTATGTAAGGTATATAAAACAAATAAATCTGCTTTCTAAAAAAAAGTTCATTAAAAAGATTACCAGTCATTGTTGAAACTATTTAAAATTAAGAACTGAACACACAGATATCTTCAGTTGCATACCTAAATTCATTTGCACCTGCTTTAGGACTTTTTTCCTGCTTGAGACTGGAGGAAAGAAAACATCCTGGTTTCAGAGTGTTATGTTTCTATGAAAGGGTTAATTAATTATTCCACTTTATTTAAACTAGAAAGTTCTATGATAGCTAATGCAGTTGAATAAAAATTTTAAAAAGTAACTGAATTAGTCTAATACTTGATTTTAATTGACATTAATAATTATCTCTCTATTTAGAATATGAATCAGTATGGATTCCATGATGAATACAAAAGTATATTTCCTAAAGAATCAGTTGTAAAAGAAAGAAATATTGCGTAATGTTTCTTAGCAGTCAAACAAATTTAAAGAATTACAGAAGTCTTAGTGAATGCTTTTTAAAGCCAAGGAAGTTAGTTGTTTATATTTTATGAAGTGTTCTGGTGCACCATTATAACAATAAATGTTTTGTGGTTGATTCAGCTATTTGAAGAAAAAAGTCTCCTAGATGACAGTGATAAAATCACCCTCCAAACTGAATAAAGATCAAATAAACCTCATATCAAAATTCCAATATTCTAGATAGTTTAATTTTACCCTGTAAGACCAAACCAAGATGTACAATGCTGGCTAAATGCAAACACTGAAAATTCTGAAGCAGCACTTCCCCATGTACAGGTTTTCTTCAGAATGATCATCTTATAACAAGTCAGAGGTAGTGGAAGTTAATGGTCAAAGAAATTTTTAAAATACTCCATAAAATCAATACAGGTGTTCATCAATGATGGACTGGGTAAATAAATGTGGTACATATATGCCCCACGGAATACTAGGCAGACATAAAAAGAATGAACTCATGTCCTTTGCAGTAACACGGATGCAGCTGGAAACCATTACGCTAAGTGAACTCATGTAGAAATAGAAAACCCGCCGGGCGCGGTGGCTCACGCCTGTAATCCCAAAACTTTGGGAGGCCGAGGCGGGCGGATCACGAGGTCAGGAGATCGAGACCATCCTGGTGAACACTGTGAAACCCCGTCTCTACTAAAAATACAAAAGAAATTAGCTGGGCGTGGCGGCGGGCGTCTGTAGTCTCAGCTACTCCGGGGAACCCGGGGGGCGGAGCTTTCAGTGAGCGAGATTGCGCCACTTCACTCCAGCTTGGGCAGCAGAGCGAGACTCCGTCTCAAAAAAAAAAGGGAACAGAAAACCAAAGACCACATATTCACTTCTAAGTGGGAGCTAAACATTGAGAGTACATATGGTCATAAAAACGGGAACAATAGG
>NW_012114422.1:6016455-6018976 GCF_000951035.1 Colobus angolensis palliatus
CTCGGGAGGCTGAGACAGGAGAATCGCTTGAACCCAGGAGACGGAGGTGGCAGTGAGCAGAGATTGCGCCATTGCGCTCCAGCCTGGGTAGCAAGAGCGGGAACTCCTCTGGAAAAAAAGGAACAATAGACACTGGGGAATACAAGAGACGGGAAGCGGGGAGGAGGGAAAATAAACTACCTATGTTGGGAATTATTTTTACTACTGCGTGACAGATTTATTTGTATTCCAAACCTCAGCACCACACAGTATACCTATGTAACAAACGTGCGCGTACACCCCCGATTCTAACAGTTGAGAGAAAAAAAAACTTTTCCATAAGATACCCAAATAGTACTTTTTGAAGATTTATATTAAACATTAGCATATAAAATCTCATAATGGTCCAGCTTTTAAATAACACTTTAACTTTGTTTAAACCAACCTAGAAATATGCTTAACCACAGGAATTGTTTAATTGATTTAAAACCTATTTTTGTCCTACAGCTTCAGTGTTGCAAAACATATCGGTTTGGAAATGTCTTTAAAGGCAATTTTATTAAAGACAAATAATTAGATTTTAAAAACATTACTTCAGAGAAAATTCTACTCACGTAAATGCATAAGTAAAATCCATTATGCTGGCTGGAAATAGTAAAAATAACTAACAGTTATGTAGAACTAACTATGCATCAGGTATTTGCAAAATATATGCAAGCAACATCTCTTATATTTCCTTTACACACACTTGCTTTTTCCACTGCATACTCCACACAGCTAAAATAATGATCTACAGGTTAATTTGATATTTTAACAACATTGTTTAAATTATTGTGATTATTTGCCCTTTAACAAAAGAATATTCTAGACTCCTTCCTTAGGATATCCCCATGTTTACTAAAAAAAAAAAAAAAAAAAAAATTATTTTCATTTCATTTTATTTTATTCATTTTTTTTCATAAAATATATTGTGCTAGAATTTTTTTCTAGGTTATTAGGTATTACGTCTCAGGTATTTTGTTTGTTCATATATTACCAGCATAATGCATATTTAATATTAAAGAATGAGTGATCCTTTCTGAAAGGATAATCATGGAGAGTACCATTTTTTCTAAATACTGTTATTATTGTTCTTTTCAAGCTGTAGCTTGAAAGCATTTCCAGCTTCTTTTTTAGAAGGAATAATTTCTTGCTTAATTGAGTTTCTTGAATTATATTTTCAACAGTTTCTATTCTAGAGTAAACAGCCTGAATATAGCTCCATTCAGACAGTCCTTGGATCTAGCTATACAGTTCTGGATAGACCACATGAAGCAAATATTAGAAATGATAAGTAAATAGTCCTAAGTAAGTTGGGGAAGGAGACCAGAATTTTAAGTAACAACAGCTGGTAGTGAGTTCATCATATTTTTCCTCTAGTTCTCATGCTCCTGGCCCCAGAATAGAGCAAGGTCATGTATTTTCATAGAGTGGAATAACTAAAGACCCACCTTTCTGGCCATATATTTGAAAAGGGGGTGGCAAGAAATAGGAAATTATCTTAGAGATCACTGAAAGGGAGGAGTTTAGAAAATAAATCCATTTGTTTGGTTTATTATCTTTTTTTTGTTTGTTTTTTGTTTTAGTAACTTTTGGATTTAGTCATGAGGTGCATATTTGTGGATCTCATCCTAATCAACACACCAAATATTTTAAGTACTGTGCTAACACATAAAAGAAACAGCTGGACGCTGTAGTTCACGCATGTAATCCCAACACTCGAGGAGGCTAAGGTGGGTGGATTGCCTGAGCTGAGGAGTTCGAGACCAGACCGGGGAACATGGTGAAACCTTGTCTCTACAAAAAAATACAAAAATTAGCCGTAATGGTATATGCCTTTAGTCCCAGCTACTCGAGAAGGAGGCTGAGGTGGATCATCTGAGCCCCAGAGGTCAAGGCTACTGTGAACCATGGTCTGGCCACTGCACTCCAGCCTGTGTAATAGGATTGAGCCCTGTCTCCAAAGGAAAAAAAAAATAAAAAGGAACCATCGGGTCAGTGAATCCTACATAAAACAAAATCAAAGAAATATCCACACCATATACAACATAATCAGACTACTAAAAAAGTAGAGACAATGCAAAATCTTGAAAGCAGCCACAGAATTATTACACATTACTTACAGGGAACAGTGAGTGATTCAGATAACAGAAGATTTCCTATCAGAAACAAAGGCGGCCAGAGGAAGGCAACAAAACTGTTTTAGAATGCTATAAGAAAGAACTGTCAACGCATAATTCCATATCCAGTGAAAGTATTCACCAGAAATGAAGATATAAAAATTATTAAGTTTTTAAAAAGTTAATTTTTAGCAGAACTGTTCTAAAATAATTACAAAAAGGAGTTACACAGAGGAAGCTGCATTTATGATTGTCAATTTTTTTTCTCAATAAGGAAAAAAGTGCACTTTCTGTAGTTTTTTTTTTTTTTTACTGAACTAAGACATAAAACTTTTTTTATGTATATAAAGAATAGTGATATAATTAGCAGAAAGTTGAAACAA
>NW_012114422.1:6019026-6020286 GCF_000951035.1 Colobus angolensis palliatus
ACTGAACTAAGACATAAAACTTTTTTTATGTATATAAAGAATAGTGATATAATTAGCAGAAAGTTGAAACAATTTTTTTTTTTTTTTTTTTTGAGATGAAGTCTCGTTCTATCGCCCAGACTGGAGTGCAATGGTTCAATCTCAGCTCCCTGCAATTTCTGCCTCCCAGGTTCAAGAGATCCTCCTGCCTCAGCCTCCCGAGTAGCTGGGATTACAGGTGCCTATGGTATATGCCCGGCTAATTTTTGTATTTTTAGTAGAGATAGGGTTTCACCATGTTAGTCAGGCAGGTCTTGAACTTCTGACCTCAGGTGATCCAGCTGCTTCAGACTCCCAAAGTGCTGGGATTACAGGTGTGAGCCACTGCGCCCAGTCAACAAATTTTTATTAGTTAAAATAAATGTGCCTGTGTACAAGTAATCCAAAAACAATTTTAAAAACAATTTTTAAAACAATGGTTTAATGTTTCTTCTTTTTCTCTCCTTCTTTTCTGCCTTTTTTCTATCTTTTAATCTTTTCTTATTTTTGTCTCTCTCCTCATTTTATTCTTTTCTTCCTCTGTTCCTTCTTTACATATTTTAAGTTATTTATTAATTAAAAAATGTTTTATGCTTTTGGTATGCAAATTTCTTATTAAGAATAATCTCTGCACTTTTAAAAACAACACCCACAGGGAAAGGTATAAAATAATATGGCTTAATTACATGACATTTTTATTTTAAAAATCAAGATAAATATAATGATAATGTTCATATGCCCAAGGTGATCTTTAGGACATCAGATAAGTTTGTTCAAGTTTTATATATTCTGATATTCTCTGTCTTTTAACTTGCATGTTTAGATGACTTAACATGCATGTAATTTTGGATACTTTGGTAATGTTCATTTTATTTGTTTTGTCTCATCTGCCTCTGTTATTCATCTATTTCTACTTTCCTAACTAGTCTTTGGTTAGTTTAACAAACAACATTCTATTTTAATTTATGTACTATGCTTTGACTCCACATATTGTATTGTTTTCAGTTTTAGTTCTAGAGATTAAAATATACAAACAGAAGTGTTTATGTTCTAGTTTGAATCAACATTTTACTGCTTCAACTGGTATGTAGAAACCTTACCACCTTGTAAGTGTCCTTTTATATTCCCCTTTGATGTTATACTTTGTATATTATATTCTCATACATTGAAAACTCCATCATACAATGTGGTAATTTTTGCTTTTAGCTGGCAAATATTTTTCAAAGATCTTGAAACTATAAA
>NW_012114422.1:6021309-6042652 GCF_000951035.1 Colobus angolensis palliatus
AATGTGCAGGTTTGTTACGTATATATACATGTGCCATGTTGGTGTGCTGCACCCATTAACTCGTCATTTACATTAGGTGTATCTCCTAATGCTATCCCTCCCCCTTCCTCCCACCCCACGACAGGCCCCGGTGTGTGATGTTCCCCTTCCTGTGTCCAAGTGTTCTCATTGTTCAATTCCCACCTATGAGTGAAAACATGCAGTGCTTGGTTTTTTTGTCCTTGCGATAGTTTGCTGAGAATGATAGTTTCCAGCCTCATCCACATCCCTACAAAGGACATGAACTCATCCTTTTTTATGACTGCACAGTATTCCATGGTGTATATGTGCCACATTTTCTTAATCCAGTCTGTCATTGATGGACATTTGGGTTGGTTCCAAGTCTTTGCTATCACAGACACCACAGTTTCTTTACCCATTTGTTGATTAATGGGCATTTGTGTTTTTTCCATGATTTTGCAATTGCAAATTGTGCTGCTGTAAACATGCATGTGCAAATATCTTTTTCATAATGATTTTTTTTTCCTCTGGGTAGATATCCAGTAGTGGGATTGATAGATCAAATAGTAGTTCTACTTTTAGTTCTTTAAGGAATCTCCATACTGTTTTCCCTAGTGGCTGTACTAGTTTACATTCCCACCAGTGGTGTAGAAGTGTTCCCTCATCACCGCATCCAGGCCAGCATCTACTGTTTTATGATTTTTTGATTATGGTCATTCTTGCAGGAGTGAGGTGGTATCGCATGGTAGTTTTGATCTGCATTTCCCTGATCATTAGTGATGTTGAGAATTTTTTCATATGTTTGTTGGCCACTTGTATATCTTCTTTTGAGAATTATCTACGAATGAATGTCCTTAGCCCACTTTTTGAGAGGATTGCTTGTTTTTCTTCTTGTTAATTTGAGTTCGTTGTAGATTCTGGATATTAGTCCTTTGTCAGATGTGTAGACTGTAGAGATTTTCTCCCACTCTGTGGGTTGTCTGTTTACTCTGCTGACTGTTCCTTTTGCCATGCAAAGCTTTTTAGCTTAATAACGTCCCAGCTATTTATCTTGGTTTTCATTGCATTTGCTTTTGGGTTCTTGGTCATGAAATCCTTGCTTAAGCCAGTGTCTATAGGTGTTTTTCCAGTGTTACCTTCTAGAGTTTTTATCATTTCAGGTCTTATATTTAAGTCCTTAATCCATCTTGAGTTGATTTTTGTATAAGGTGAGAGATGAGGATCCAGGTTCATTCTCCGGCATGAGGCTAGCCAATTATCTAATCATCACTTGTTGGAAACGGTATCCTTTCCCTCCTGCTTTTTGTTTTTGTTTGCTTTGATGAAGATCAGTTGGCTGCAAATATTTGAGTTTATTTCTGGGTTCTCTATTCTGCTCCATTGGTCTATGTGCCTATTTTTATACCAGTACTATGATGTTTTGGTGACTATGGCCTTATAATGCAGTTTGAAATCAGATAGTGTGATATCTCCACATTTGTTCTTTTTGCTTAGTCTTGCTTTGGCTATGCAGGCTTTTTTTTTTTCTTTTTTCCTGTTTCATATTAATTTTAGAATTGTTTTTCCTAATTCAGTGAAGAATAATGGTGGTGTTTTGATAGAGATTGCATTGAATTTATAGATTGCTTTTGGCAGTATAGTCATTTTCACAATATTGGTTCTACCCATCCGTGAGCATGGAATGTGTTTGCATTTGTTTGTGTCATGTATGATTTCTTTCAGCAGTGTTTTATAGTTTTCCTTGTAGAGGTCTTTCACTTCCTTGGTATTTTGGTATTTATTCCTAAGGTTTTGTTTTTTGTTTGTTTGTTTGTTTGTTTTGCAGCTATTGTAAAGGAGTTTAGTTCTTGATTTAATTCTCTGCTTGGTTGCTGTTGGTGTATGGAAGAGCTACTAATTTGTGTAGATTAAAATAATATCCAGAAATTTTGCTGAATTCTTTTATCAGTTCTAGGAGCTTTCTGGAGAAGTCTTTCGGGGTTTTGACTTTCTGGGTGTCGTAAAGAGCCTTGTTTTGTCATATTACCAGAGTTGGTTTTCTGGTTTCTTCTCATTTTGAGTAGGCTCTGTCAGAGGGAATGTCTAGGCCTAAAGATTATTTTGTCCCATGGGTGTTCCCTTGATATAGTACTCTCCCTTTTTTCCTATGGCTATGGCTGAGAGTCAAGTTGTAGTGGTTGTTATTTCTTTTCTGGGTATAGCCACCCAGCAAGCCTACCAAGCTCCAGGCCAGTACTGGGGGTTGTCTGCACAGAGTCCTGTGATGTGAGCTGTCTGTGGCTCTCTCAGTCATGGATACCAGCACCTGTTCTGTTGGAGGTGGCAGGGGGGTGAAATGGACTCTGTGATGGTTCTTAGCCTTGGTGGTTTAATGCTCTATTTTTGTGCTGGTTGACTTCCTGCTGGGAAGTGGCAATTTCCAGAGAGCATCAACTATGGTAGTATGGAGAGGAAGCAGCAGTGTGCAGGACCCTAGAACTCCCAAGAGTATATGACCTTTGTCTTCAGCTACTAGGGTGGGTAGGGAAGGACCATCAGGTGGGGGCAGAGTTAGGTGTGTCTGAGCTCAGACTCTCTTTGGGCAGGTCTTGCTGTGGCTGCTGTGAGGGATGGGGTGAGGTTCCCAAGTCAATGGAGTTGTGTGCTTAGGAGGATTATGGCTGCTTCTGCTGAGTCAGGTGGGTTGTCAGGGAAGTGGGGGAAAACCGACAGTCAAAGGCCTCATCCAGCTCGCAGGCAATCCAAAGGGCTGGTCTCACTCCCACTGTGCCCTCCCTGACAGCACCAACTCTGTTTCCAGGCAGTGGGCAAGGCGGGCTGAGAACTTGCCACAGGCTACCCACCTCCCAGCTCCAAAAGAAAAGGGCTTTAGGCTTTCTTCCATCTGTGGAGTCTGCATGCCAGATTCCTGCCTTCCCCCAAGTTCTGGCCAGGAGGCTTCTCGACCAGTTCAAATTGTTACAAAGTTCAACTGGAGACTTCCTTCTCCATGTGGCATTTTCACTTCACCTCTGGCCACCCTCCCGAAGGATCCCTGCGATGCCAGGCAGGAGTGGCCTGCTTGGGGGCTCAGCAAGCTCCCAGTGCCATTCTCACTGCTTCCTCTACCCCAGTATTTCACTCAGTTCTCTAAGTTGACTCAGCTCTGGGTATGGTCTTAATCTTCTCCTGCAAACTAGACCTTCAGTTTCCCCTACAGGAGTGTGTGTTCAGGGGCAGAGGATCTCCCTTTTCCTCTTCTCCAGTTTGGGCATTTACAGTATTTGCAGTGTCTCCCAGGTTCTGCAGGAGCAGTCCACTTCCTTCAGAGGGTCTGTGGATCCTCTTGAGATTCCTGATTCATTCCTGCAGTCAAGTCATTCTGGAGCTAAAATTCACTTTGTGAATCTCCACATGCTGCTCTGTCCATCCAAGTTTGAGCTCCAATCTCACTGAGAGCCACTTTCAGTGGCAATAGCATCCCCCACATTTACTACCCTTCAATTAGTTTAGGTGACCTCATTTTTCCTGGATGCTAGACAAGAGTTCAGGAGCCACAAGTGTAGATACAAAAGGCTGTCACACTGGCCCTTTGCCCTCGCTGGTGGAGGGCAGCTGCCTCATGCAAAGGGGTGGAGGGCCCACTGAGCTGTTAACACTTAAACTGTCCACAGATGGCAGAGCTAAAAGAGCACTGTAACATGCCGTCTGGGGCTTCACAGGTTGCAGGTACCCCCACCTAGATGCTGCTGCAGGCAGGGCCCACATGGAGTTTGCTTCTGCTGATGTCCAAAACCACTTGCTCTGGCTCCTGAACCCACTCACCTTCATGCTCCCTCCTGTGAGGGTTAGAATGCAGCTGGTCTCAGTGTGTGGAGTTTGATCTGGTCGGCACCAAAGCAACCAGTTAGTTCCAGTGCTCATGCACGCCAGTTCCTGCCTCATTTGTTCACAAACTCACTCCCTTGAGGAGTTAAGAGCAGCAGGTTAAGCCAACAGGGCACCTCTGTCGCGAGTCTCATGAATGGGTCAAGGAAATATCCTGCTTCCACATCATATGGTCATATCAATTGGTTAAGAAAAAACATCCAACTATATTCAACACCCATTCATGATAAAATCATAAGCAAGTTAGAAAGGAGCAAAACTTCAACGTGATTAAGAGCATGTAGGAAAAGTCCTGTAGCTAACATTATACTTAACAGTGAAAGACTGAATGTTTTTCCTCTAAGAACAGAAACAAGACAAGGACATCTATTCTTATCATTTTTATTCCACATAGTGCTGGAGTGAAACAAGGAAAAAGAGGCAAATACAATACAAAATGGAAAGAAAGAAATAAAACAATATATTAACATTTGAAATTAATTTCTCTGTAGAAAATTTTAAAGAATGTATTTTTAAAATTATAAAATTAATATATTCAACAAGGCCTGAGGGTCAGATCAACCTACCAAAATAAGTGATATTTCTATATATTAGCAAGGAACACATGGACCCCAAAACTGAAAATAGAATACCAATCACTGTCATTCAAAAAAGAGCTATGTTAAGCATAACAAAACATATGCAGGATTTGTAGGCTGAAATAAAAAAAAAATCTGATAAAAGAAGTCAAATAAAATATATGTTCATAGAGTGGAAGACTCAACATCATAAATATGTCAGTTCTTTCCAAATTCATATACAAGTTTCTTGTAGTTACTATAAAAATCTTGGCCAGATACTTTGACTAAGCAAGATTATTCTAACATTTATATAGAAAGAAAAGGAATTAGATTAGCTCAAATCATTTTGAAAAAGGAAAATTGATGGAATTAATCTATTTCACTTTGAGAAAATGTGAAAATGACAATGACATAAAAAGATGATCAATATCATTAGCCATTGGAAGAAATGCAAATTAAAATCACCATGTGATAGTCCACAAACCTATCAGAATGGCTAAAGTAAAATTTTTAAAAAATCATACCAACATGAAAAATTAATGATATCAACAGGGAAAGTAGATAACTTTGTATTGATCATGGGCATGTGAAATGGGAAAGCTATTCTGAAAAACAGTCAATTTCTCATTTAACTAAACATGTAACTCACAATAGCAAGGAATTAAACTCCTGGGGATTTATCTCAAATAAATGATAACTCCTATTCACATAAATACATATAATTTCCATAGCTGCTTTATTCATAATTGCCTCAAACCAGAAACAATTCTGATGTGTCTAAATCGGTTAATGGATCAACAAACTATGGTACATCTATGCCATGGAATACTCCTCGACAATGAAAAGAAGCAACATCTGGATGAATTTCCAGAGAATTATGCTGAGTAAACAGAACAAAACACAAAACCAACACAAAACACAACTTAAAGGTTACAAACTGCATAATCCCATTTGTATGACACTCTTGAAATTATAAAATCATAGAAATGGGGAACAGACTTAATTTTCAGAATACATTAGTGTTGCTCAGAGACACAGAACTAATGGGATATATCTGTATTTCTATTTATATCTTTATCTTTATCTATCTATCTGTAGATGTATGTAACTATACATCTATTGATCAATCAACAACTGATCAGTCTATGTATGTATGTATCTAGCTAGCTAGCTAGAATTAGAAGAGAGTTTTATTTTAAAGAATTGGCTCACATAGTTGTAAGGAATGCCAAGTCCAAAATCCGTAAGGCAGACTGAACTGGCAAGCTGGAAACTCAGACAGAGGTGATTTTCCACCTTGAGTTTAAAATTTGCAGCACCAGACAGTGACTAAAAGCTCAGGCAGGAAATCTTGTCCAGGAAACCTCAATTTTTGTTCTTAAGGTCTTCAATTGATTTGATGAGGTCCACCCACATTATGGAGGGTAAGTTTTACTTGAGGTCACTAATTGTAAAAGTTAACCATGTCTTCAAAATACCTTCACAACAACACATAGATTAGAGCTTGATTAAATTCCTGATGCACAATAATACTAGCCATCACACAGGAGTATACTGCCTGAGTTCTAACAGACATTGCCCCCAAAATAGAGATATAGTGATTCATATGCAATATTTTGACCTCAGTTAAAACCAATTAATTACAGTTTATTTCAGGTGTAGAAACAAGAAGTACATTAACATTTGGAATTCAAACTCTGATTATGGATTGTGTGCCATTTTAAAGACTACCTGATGTAAAGATATTTTTATAAGAGGTAAATATAACTAATACATATTGATTTCCTGAGATTTGCCACAGAACCATTTAAATTGAAGCAGGAAAATACACATTTTCCCTAAGGATCCTTTGAAGACTTGCTTAAATTGTGAAATTGTTTACTGCACTTAATATATAGTTTAATTTTTAAAATTGAATAAAGATAAAAATATTAAAACCCAAAGTTTTATAAAACAGTCCTAGGATCCTGGAGGATAATTAAATAGTTTCAGACCTTCATAAAGTTGAACTTCAGAAGACTTCCTGCTGTTAAGTAATAATAAACTAATTGTGACTTCCAAGTAGAAAACCACAGGGAAGATAGAACTTCCACAAGAAATTTAAATCTGACATTAGAATCCAGCTTCTTATTATAGTTATTATCATTCATTCAGCTAACATTTTTCTCTCTTAAGACCATCTGGAATCTATCGTAACATTGGACATAGATTTTGCTTCTTTTATTTGTGCCCAGGGCTATTGCTATTTTACAATTAAGTTATATAGTTCAAAATCATTTTTACTAAACTATACATGATAGAACAAATATTACATTAAGTATGGAGATAACAATTATTTTTACTACTGATTTTTAAGAATGATTTCAGAAATAGTCTATCATATCACTCATGTAGGTACTGATTTTTACATTTGGAAGTGATATATATTTATTTCCTGATGATTTAATGTGTTTTCAGAAATTTACATACTTTATTTTTATCTTGTCATCTCTCCTTCCTAATAGCATCTATTCCATTACAAGAAGTGGTTGTGGTTATTAGTTTAAATATGTCGCACAGAACAAATACAATCAGCTGAAACAGATTGTTGCTGACTTCATTATTATTTACTGTTTTCAAAGTATTGGTTCAAATAACATTTCCTGTACAATATTGTTCCTGACTTCATTATTATTTACTGTTTTCAAAGTATTGGTTCAAATAACATTTCCTGTACAATAATTATAATTTAGATAAAGACAAGAAAATAAGCACTAATGATAAACATTGAAAAATTGGTCTACCACTTATACTTTTCTTTTGTCTCATGTACTAACTGGTTAAAGTGAACAACTACTTTAAAAGAGAAGTTGCATGGATAATATTTAGAGTTGTCTAAGTGCTAACCAAATGTCAGTCAAAGTGGCCATACAAATATATTTTGAAAGAACAGTAAAACAAGTTTGACTCCTAACTGTGAATCTATTTTGATGTGGGTTGTGGCATGTGAATAGAAATTTCATTAGAATTGAAGGATTGAAGGATTATCATTTATTTATTTATATTGATGCTGCTTACAATGGTCTCCAACATGTAACTATGACTTTTAAAGCTTCTAAAATGGTGTGGTGGTGTGTTCCTGTAGTTTTCACTACTCAGGAAGCTGAAGTAAGAGGATCATTTGAGGTCAGGGTTTGACAGCAGCTTGGACAACATAGCAAGATCCTGTCTCTAATTTTTTTTTTTGTAAAAAGCTTCAAAAACTTTCTATAGTTTAAACTATTTTATATTACCTTTCAAAGATATTTTGCTATAGACTGTGCAGCTTAAGAAAGCTTCAGGTGAAAGACTGAAGCAAATTAAGATCCCTACAAACTTATTTATTTAGCAAGAAATAGTAAAATAACAGTTTGGCTGTATCTTCTTTTTCTAATTTACATTCACAATCTGAAATTCAAATAAAATTATTAAAATATCTGAGGACAAATGTTTATTCCAAAAATTTACTTCTTTGATTTTTAAGTTATAAATTAAAAATTTACTTGAAGTTTCTTAGCACAGAGCTATCCAAACAAGACACAATCCCATTAGTATACTTTCTGGAATATTGACTATGAATATGGACAAAATAATTATGTCTAAAATCTGCAGAAAGTTTTCATTTCTTAAGAAATGCCTATTCTTCGGTCAGTTACTAGCCTGTGTTATTAAACAAATGATAGGAATGCATTCCTGCATTAAAAAAACACTCATTTTTAAATACCTTTCCATAGGAATCTGATTATGTTATTAAGATAATACAGGTACCACCCTCACTACAAGAATAATGTGAAATTCTAAGATATGGGTAGAATAACATTTTAAGTGAAATAAAATGAAAAACTAGAACTTAATTGCAATAAATACAAAATAATTGCATACTTGAAATACTCCAAAACTCTTCTTCCAATGTAGAATGTATTCAATTATACATAATGTTTATCTAAAATTAATTAACTACTATTTTAAACAAACATATTTAAAGGTTGGTATATAGAAAAAGAGTTTAATATTCTGAACATGGAAAAATCAGTAATGTAGCCATGATTTTAAAATTACCAAATAGAATGTCAGAGTGGCTACAGTTTAGAAATTAATTAATTACTATAAGATGAGGTAGATTGTTAGCCAAGGAGCAGTTAGTCTAGGACTGTAGTAACTGGAAAAGCATTGGAGAGTTTATTATTTCATGTTTTGAAAGGATCATTTCCACTTTTCTATAGAAAATAGACTATAGATGTTTGTATATATGGGGAGTAAATTATATACAAAATAGGGTCAATCAATGTCATTGTGTGTGAGGACACCTAAATAAAGCATTGTTGTGTTGGCCTTGCTATATCTCCTCTCCCCACTTCAGCTTTTCTAAAAATATCCAGCCTCATTTATATGCCTCAACTTTATTTAATAGGAGCTTAAATATTTTATAAGAAAATGGAAATTAATTCTCAAAATAGGAAAAATATTGACAGGTGTACGTATCTGATGATTGGATATCTCTCTTTTTATTGAGAGGAATGAAAAGGGCATTAAAAATTCAAACAAATATCTCAGGCATTATTTTATACAGAGTTTATAGAAGCTACAATAAATTAAAGATGACTAACAATTATAATAATGTTTACGTATATTGATTGGCTTCTAGTCCTGAATTTAAGAGGATTGTTTCTCACTTATAGCTGTTTTGTTTAAGTCAGTCTACAAATTGCCACTTCACGATAGTGGGCAATCTTATGTTTTCCATAACACAGTAAGGAGCAAATACAAATAGCCATTGAAGATTTAATCCTAACAAGACTTTAAGGGAACTCATGGGGATTCTCCTTTTAATTGGTAATTGAACGGCAAACTCAAGTGTCTTGTTTAACAAAATGCACTAAGTTACCCTAGTCCACTGATGAGAGATAAAACTTTATTTCACCGTTAGGAAAGCCTGATTTTGTTTCAATGGTTCAATATATTTATCTTTTTTAAGTGTGACAGAAAAGTGACAATGTGCTTTTTCAGGCAAAGTGGAAGAATTCATATTCTATAAATTCAAACTGAAACTAACCAAGCCAAAGAATAAGTCAGTTTAGTAGGAATTCAACTCTGGTAGATAACACAACATTCCTTCTTTGTTAATAATCTTCATTTCTCTTATTAGCACCCATTTCTCGTATTAGCCAGATAGCAAAAACATAATTTCAGAACATTATGTTTTTATAATTACACCTCTCTGCTACACTTTTGTCACCCAAGTCAGGTCTTGGGAGATTCTAAGATCTTGTCTTCTAATCAGGTTCTACTTGGAGTGAGGGTACAGCTTGTATTTGTCAAATGAATTACTTCCTATTGCTGCTATAACAAATTCTAACTAATTTATTAGATTAAAACAAAAATTATTCTCTTACAGTTTTGGAGGTGAGAAATCTAAAATCAAACTGTTAAAGGGGTTCAGTTCCTTCTAAAGGCTTCAGGGGAGAATCATTGCCTGGCTCATGGCCCATTCCTTCAACTCCAACTTCTTGCTTCTATTGTCACATCTCCTACCATAGCTATTCTCCTGCCTCTCTCTTACAAGGATTCTTGTGATTAAATTGGGCCTCCACAGAGAGCCTAGGATAATCTCACTACCTCAATATCTGCAATTTAATTACATCTACAAAGCTTCTTTTACTATGTAAAATAACATATTCACAGGCACCAGGGATTAAGATGCGGGAATCTTTGGGGAGGATATGAATCATTTTACCACACCAAATTAACTGAGATTTTTGTTCTTCTTCCTAGAATTCAGCACAAACATAATACGGTAGTGGGCAATTGGAAGAATCTTTCTTAGGGATATACTCTCTTGCTTTATTTATCTCCATGTGCCAACTCTACTCTCTGATTATACAGAGATTATATCTTCCTTGCCTGAGAACAAGTTACTCCTGCTCTTCTATTCTTTCAGGGATTATGCCTTAAACCCAGCATTTTAAATGTCCAGGATAAGAATTGGTATCTTCATACTTTTTAGCCTGATGTATTATATACTGTAAGAGCCAGTATGTGTAAAACATCATACTAATTTCCTCCATAACATAGATTAATATGAATTAATACTACATATAGAAAAAATGTTTCTGTTGGTATATAGCAATGTTTACCTTGTATATCACATTTGTGCATAGCAAGGGGAAGAAAGAAAAAATTTCTGTGTAAGGAATATACATACTGTGTTTCAGAGGTGTATTAGTTCATTCTCACACTGCTATAAAGAACTACCTGAGACTGGGTAATTTATGAAGAAAAGAGGCTTAATAAACTCACAGTTCCACAGACTTTACTGAAAGCATGGCTAGGAGGCCTCAAGAAAGTTACAATCATGGCAGAAGGGTGAAGGGGATGCAAGCATGTCATCACATGGTGGCAGGAGAGAGAGAGCAAGCAAAGGGGGAAGTGCTACACACTTTTAAACAACCAGATATTATGAGAACTCACTCACTATCATGAGAACAGCAAGGGACAAATTCACCCCCATGATCCAATCACCTCCCACCAGGTCCCTCCTCCAACACTGGAAATTACAACTGGATATGAGATTTGGATAGGGACACAGAGCCAAACTATATCAAGAGGTATCACGTGCTGATATAGAATTGTGTGTGTCTCCTTTTGCAGTTACGAATCAGGTTAGAATAAACATCAAGGACATCTTAAAAAGGAGAAATGCTAGAGAAAAAAGGGTAAAACATATAACTAGTGAAGACCTAAACATGATAATGTCTGAGAGAGAATTCTAACTGCTAAAACTCATAGCCGTATTCCAGAATGCTTTAATATTCCCCACTGTCTCAAGACATAATATTCTCCAGGTCCGCATTAGATAATGAGGAAGCAAAATCTTGATAGTACAAAATGTCACTTATAAAAGGACATATTGTACCAATGTAATTGAATTTATACATAACTCTCTTCCACAGTATAATGCTAGACTTTTTGTTTCTAGAAATACGTGAAGAATAAACAATCAATGGTTTGGCCAGTGTTTCAGCTAATTAGAGCCTTTTGGAGTAACCAGAGATCGATTTGGCTTTACTGCCCAGGAGACATTCTAAAATCTTTGGACCTGGGAAAACTGATGCTTTATGGAGAGCAAAAGTGAGCATCAGGCCTGTAATAAAGTCTTAAATAGAATGTCTAGAAGTATGTGAGCAAACTTGGTCTCACACTGATTAAAATATTTTACCAATAGAAGGGAAAGTTTAACTGCAATAAAATTAAAAGCAATCATGCACACAAACAAAATGTCACTTCAAATAAAACATTATATTAGGATTCATATAAGATACATAAGTTTCTCTCAGTGGTAATTTAAAATAAACCAAGCATATGGAAACTTATCTAAATACCTAGATAATAAATAGAATAATGAGGCTCTGAGTCCCTCTTCTCATTTCCTTCCTTCTTTAAGGAAATGGAAATTGTTCAATGAGAGAAATATGATTTTGAGGGCAGCCCACAACAGGGCATTTTGACAATTCATTTTAAAAATAAAACATTGAAATGCTTTAGTAAATTCAAGATGCCAAAAGATCAGAAAGTTCCGGACACGAAAGATATGAAGCTATGACCTGGAAACACAACCAGGGCCAAAACAGGCAAGGAGGGGAGGAGAGACAAAGTTGGCAAAAACGTAGTGGAGATAATTTCAGATCACTTGAAACCCTGTAATGATGGCTACACCTTTATTTAGTTTTTGCCATGAGATGGTATCCAACTGAGAAATTATATTGGCACAATCATCAGTTCATGATTCTTTCTTTGTGCTTAATAGAAATGTGAAGACATTTGGGGCCCTTGGAGCTCAAAGCATTTTAAAAATCTATCCTTTACTTCAGTGCCTAGAATGAGATGTTTTTTCCCATCTGTGCCAGACGCTGAATTCCTTGATTTCCTGTGACATCTTTAATTTCTGCTTGCAACAGCAAATTCTTTCTGAGCTTTTCTTTTGCTTTTTCCTTTCTTTTGATCATGAATTGCCTTGACAATAGATACTAAAGCTCTGACCTTTGCCAAAATCTCCACTAGAGCTCAAAGTTTAGAAGACCAATAATCAACTTTTCAAGTTACTAAATATTATCAATTTGCCACCACATGTAACAAATCATTATGATTTAAGACTCTAAATTTTATTTTCTCTTTTTGTCGTATATATATGACTATCAAAACAACTATCACATATTTACTTATTTATTATTATTATTGTTCAAATTCAAAAGAACTTCGGCAGTGCCCAATTTCTAGTGTAAGTTCTATACTAGCCTAGAGGAAAAATAATTGCTTCATGAATACAAAACAAAAGCAAAAACAGATATTTCACTGGCTTAGCTCATTAAATATTTATCACTTGCTAATGGTCAATTTTGTATGAACCACTGGTCCTCCTTTTTACTTTATCTGTACCATGTGGTCTCCAAAGTCACCCAGACCTAGAAAGGCAAGAGATGGAAGAGGTTCTTTAGTTCCTGTAAGACTCGGCTACGAAATAATGCTGATGATTCTATTCCTATTTCACTGGTCATACATCAAACCACCAGCAAGGGAGTCTGTGACATGTCAAGAAGCAAATGGACATTTGGAGAGTACTAACAGTCTCTGCCACACTAAAACATGTTCAATACAGTTGTTATTATATAGAATGTGGCATGCAATAGCTATTTAGTAGGAACCCTAAAAATAAAGAATGCAGGTCTCTCTCTGGAATAACGAAGAAGCGTCATTGTCTGGGGTAAATACACAGGGTTCGTCATGTGGCACCAAGGAGATTAAGGACACAGACACACATGAGGAGTGAGTTTAGGAGAGGTTTATTAGGCAAAAGAAAGAGAAAGGAGCTCTTGCAAGCTCTCTCCCTTGCAAGAGAGAGGGGTTCCCGAAAGAGAAAAGCCAGCCCGTGGCTGACTGCACCAGATATTACAGGCAGGCTTGAGGAGGCAGTCTGATGGACGTAGGGCCAGCAAATTGGTTGACCAGGTGTGACATTTACATAGCGTGGGGAAGGCTGTTCTTCCCACCCTAATCTTATTATGAAAATATAGTATTTCCATGTCTAGCGCCATATTGTCCTCTCCTTACTGTACATGTGGTTTGGCAAAGGGAAGGGAAGATGCAGTTGCCATTTTGAACATGCCTAGTCCCAGGTAGCCTTTTCCTATTGGCACAATTCCGGCACTCACCTGTGCAAGCTTCCTGTTTGCTTGCCTATGTCTGCAGCTGCATTTTACAAGCTTCTCTTTGTTAGAAAAGAAAATGATTTGGAGACGGCTTTTCATTAAAAGGAAAACCTTTCCAAAGACTCCTGTACCCTCACTATCTGCCTAAATTATTTCTTCTCATCTTATTACTGTATCAGTAATAAGCAGTGTTCTTTGTTTTTGTTTGAAAGAAAGTGGAGTTAACATTCTGCAATCTCTTTGCCAAATAAAAAAGATACAGAACACTGTTCTCAAAGTGCATTAATAAAATATATCAATTGCATCACTTTAAAAAATTATCTTTGAGAACTACAAATAGTATGACATTTTCTAGTTGCTTATAATATAGAGCTAAACAACAAAGAAAAAAGTTCCTGTCCTCACGTAGCTTACTTTGTAGAAGCATGAGACAGAGAGAAAAATAAATGGAAACATTTAGATATTGGTAAGTGCTTGAGTGGTAAGTGTGGTGAGTGTTAGTGGGTAACTTGAGGAAAGGGGTTTGAATTTAGAAAATAATTGTCAGGAAGTGTCTGTGAAAAGTTGACATTTGAAAAAAGGCATGAAAGTGTCAAATTACCATTGCCCTGGCCAAAAAAACCCAAAAGACAAAAAACTATTGTTTACATTACTAAAAACATGATGAGAATTTTTATATTTGGGCTTGGAAAATTAGTAGCACTATCTATTATTTTTGAGTGCACAGTATGCTAGAGCCTTTGTTTACGCACACTGGATTTCTGTGTCTTTAAAGGTTGTTTTCAGAGAGAAATCCTAATGAAATTATTTGTGTGTGGCTGACCTTAGAAATTATACTTGGTAAAATATGAAATTGAATATCAGACATCTGTCTTTTCAGAGATACCTCCCTGATGCTTTCCTCCAATCATTTTCCATGTCTTTAGGGCCCTCAACCAGTCTCTCTTCTCTGTTAACATTCTTCTACAATTTCCTTTTCTTTTTCCTAAACTATCGGTCAGAATTTTGGCTATCTCCTAAAGAAGATTTATTTCATCATTAGAAATACCACTTTTGATCACTTTCAACATCATTCTCTTCTTCATTTTCATCTTATTCCTCTGGCAAAACCCTGGCTCTGTTTACATAGAATTATCCATTCCCCTGAACCTGAACTTGAACATCTGAATGCAGTTGAAGAAAATGCATACTCTGAAGGTTGCTGTCATGTTGAATTCAAAATTCCTAAATCAATTCGATTGTTATGCTATCTGGACACTTTTATATTTCCCCACCTCTTTTCTCTTTCCTCAGAACATGTTTGTTCTATGTACTTATTGCAGAGAAAATTGAGCCACAAGCTACTACAATCACATTTATCTACTTATATCTATAGCCAAATACTCTCTTTTACCTCCTGTTACTTTGAATAAAATACGTGCTACAAAGGCCAATCTCCCTCGAGTAAACTAGATTCTCATCCCCTTTTTCTCATTCAATGATTGTGTTGTAACAGTTTCTCCTCTCTGTGTCTTTTTGCATCAAATTTTCTCTCATATGGATTATTCCCATAAGCACACAAATGGATTCATGATCAATATCCTAAAAAGAAGAACAAAAAAATCATTTTACCATACATGGCCCTTTAGTTCCTCTTTATTTTCAGGAAAATTCCTTGAAAGAGGTATCTTTTCCTACTGTCTCCACCTCCTCTACTTATGATCTCAGACTTTCTCTCTTTTTCACAGCACTGCTCTTGGCAGTTACCTTCTCAATACTGACAAATCCAGTTTTCAGTCATCAGTCATCTCAACCGATCTATTAGCAGCATAACGCAGGTGGCCACTTCTATTTTAATATACTCTCTGCACTTGGCTTCTAACACCACTCTCTCTTATTTTTACATCCTCACTATTCCTTCTCAGATACTTCACTGCTTTTTTTTTAACTTTTGCCTTATTTAGTTTTATTTTTTATTGTAAATTGACAAATTTTTGTTGTATATATTTATGGGTTACAAAGTGAAGTTATGATTTCTGAATATAATTGAAATAATTAAATCAAGATAATTTTTAGTAACATATTCATCACTTCAAACACGATTTCTTGTTATGACAACATTTGAAATTTACCTCTGAGAAATTTTGAAATGTACAGTACATTACCGTTTACTATATTTACCACATTCTGCAGTATAGATAAAAGGAAATAAAACATTCCATCAGTGGATAAATAGCTTTAAAAACACAGTATTGTGTATATACATATAGTATTCCATTGTGTATGTATGTATATATCTATATATACAAATAAACATATAGATATACACACACATATATATATACACACATAGTAGCATTCCATTGTGTATGCGTGTGTGTATATATATATATATATATATATAAACTTAAGACTCATGAGTCACTACTTAACTTATACTTGACCTATTTGTCTATCTCTGTCTTCTCCTACGGGCTTAGGAACTGTTTATCTAGGTATTTGTTTAATTTAAAGGTCTATTTCTATTGTTTAGAAGAGTACTTAAGTCATTTGTAGTGGCTCAAAAATATTTGCTGAAGGAATAAATAAGTCTGCCTTAGAACGTGTAATATTTTAAAGGATATATCACAAATGTAATTTGTAATAAACAGTTTATCCATATCAGCTTATTCCTTAACATTTTTTCTACTCAACTATGTGTTGCCATTTACTGGAGATAGCATGTGGTGTGATTGTATCAAAGTATAATACTCTGCTTCTGAAGATCTGTGAACACTTTGTGTCTTGTAATTTCTATAAGATCGTTGTCCTTTCTGTCATAATTGTTGCTCTGAGCTGGAGTGATGATAAGGTATATTAAAGCCATTTTGAGAAAAGGTGTCTTTTGAGACTAAAATGGAAATGGATTCCTCATTGCACAACAGTATGACACACACTGTTACTTTTCCCTCTAGGCAATATTTTTTACCTATTTCCAACTGAATATTGTGAAGTTAGTAAATGAGAGTTCAAATATAAAAGAACAAAAATGGAAAAATGAACATAATTTTCAGTAATTTCTAGCGGTTTTATGACTAACACCTGGCATAGTTTGGATACAGGAATATGAAAAATATAAAATACAACTTTTTGTTTCGTAGAAAGAGTCCTAGTATACCAGAAATCTAAAGTAAGAAAGATTTTAATTCAGTATTGCACCAGTAAACCTTTAAGCATCCCATTCATGGAAGTATTGCCCTTATTTATAAAATTGATCTGTCACTTCCAGTGTGATTCTGGGTAACCTAAGGCATATCACCTTTGTATTATTTATGCTTATTCACTTTAAATTTGATGTATCCTATTAAATATCTGATATTTACAAAATTTCTTAGTTGCCAATTAGATGCTATTCTGTGTATGACTCAAAATGTGCAGTGACATGCTTAGAGATGTCTCCCTAATAAGCTTTAACAAATTTAAGAGTCCCTGCTGCTTTCTAGTATTGGTAATTTTAGAACTGGTAGAAATTAAGCAAACCAACATTATAATACAGTAAGAGAAGAAGAAGATGATATAGGGACACACCCAAATCTCAAATAGAAGTTATTTAAATTAAAAGTTACTTAAATAAAAAATCAAGTTATAAGTTGGGTTGTTTCCCACATAAGAAATATATTTGCTTCTAAACCAGTAGACTAACACATTTTTGGAGGAATATCTTAATGAACATCTATTTTGCCTTCAAGTAATTAAAAATGGACTAAAACTTGCCCAAAGAGCTTAAATCTTGACACACGAGATATTTCTGAATATGCTTCAAAGGGCTTACTAATTCACTAGAAATAAAAGGAAGTAAGTACAGAAGTTGGGAAGTCAGAAATATTACTACCTATTTTAATTATAATCTAGAATATGTGAACCCTACAACTCTTTAGATATAGCAGAGGTCATCTCAAAAGAAAGGAAAAAGAGTATGAATGCAGATACTTATGGCTCCTAATTGGTTAAGTGATCTGTTTATATTGTATATTCTACACTTTGGTAATGGATTATGCAAATTGTAAAAATATAGATCAACACCATGTAAAACTGAATAAATAGAGAAAAGCCAGGCACTTCTTTTCTATTATTTCACTTTTCACTTCCTTAAAAGAGATATCATTTGCATACCATAAAATTCACCCATTTTGAATGTACAATTTTCAATGTACATTTAAATGTAGTAAATTTACTGACTTATGCAAACTTCAGTACAATGCAGTTTTAACTATTTTCATCATCTCACGAACATTCTTTATATTCGTATATATATATTCGTATATATACATTCTGTATATATACAGATGTAGTGATTCCTGCATTTTTAGATTTACCTTTTCTGGATATTTAATATGCAGGTATAACTCATTTTATTGTGCTTTGCTTTGCTGTATTGAGAAGATACTACATTTTTTACAAATTGAAGTTTTGTAGCAACCCTGCCTTGAGCAAGTTTATTAGTGTTTTTTTTTTTTTTTTTTTTATTGAGTATGATCACTTTGTGTCTCTGTGTCACATTTTGGTAATTCCCAAAATATTTCAAACTTTTTCATCATTGTTATTATCTGTTATAGTAACCTGTGATCAATGGTGTTTAGTATTACCACTGAAATTGTTTTGGGGGTGCCAAAAACCACAACCATAAAAGATTGTGAATTTAATTGATAAATGTCTTTTCTCTGACTACTCTACCAACCAGTGGCTGCTGTCTCTGTCTGTCTTCCTCTCCTGAGGCCTCTCCATTCCTTCTCACACAACAATATTGAAATTAGGTCAATTAATAGTCTAATTAACCACAATGACCGCTAAGTGTTTAAGTGATAGGAAAAATCACAGTTACCTCATTTTAAATCAAAAGTTAGAAGTGACTAAGCTTAGTGATGAAGGCATGTTGAAAGCCAAGGCAGGCTGAAAGATAGGCCTCATGTGCCAGTTAGCCAAGTTGTGAATGCAAAGAAAAAGTTATTGAAAGAAAGGAAAAGTGCTAGTCCTGTGAATTTATGAATAAAAAGAAAGCAAAACAGTCTTATTGCTAATATGGAGAAAGTTTTAGTGGTCCCAATAGAATATCAAACCAGTCACAGCATTTTTAACCACAACATGTCCTTAAGCCAAAGTCTAATCCAGGGTGAGGATCTCTTTCTTAAATTCTATGAAGGCAAGTTATTCAGAAGGTCTAGCTGAGATTATTACTGAAGGTGGCTACACTCAACAACAGACTTACAATGCAGACAAAACAGTCTTACATTAAAAGAAGATGATCCTTTGAGTATCATAGCTATAAAGGAGAAGCCAATGCCTGCTTTCAAAGTTTCAAGGGACCCATTGACTCTCCTGTTAGGGGCTAATGCAGCTGTTGACTTTAAGTTGAAGCCAGTGCTCATTTACCATTCCAAAAATCCCAAGATTTTTAAGAATTATGCCATTTTTGCATCTAATTAAGTAAAAGTCAAAAAAATATGCTGAGTTTGCCCTCCTTTTGCTCTATAAATGACACAACAAAGCCCAGACAACTGCAGATCTGTTCATATCATGGCTTATTGAATATCTTAAGCCCATTGTTGAAATCTATTGCTAAGAGTAAAAGATTCCTTTCAAAATACTAATGCTCACTGACAATGCATCAAGTCACCCAAGAACTCTGATGGAGATATAAAAAGAGATTAATGTTTTCATGCTTGCTAACACAACATACGTTCTGCAGCCCATGGATCAAAGAGTAATTTTGACTGTAAATGTTATTATTTAAGAAACACATTTCATAAGATTATAGCTGCCCTAGTTATTCTTCTGATAGATCTGGGCAAAGTAAATTGAAAACCTTTTGGAGAGGATTCACCACTCTAGATGCCATTAAGAACATTTATTATTCATGAGAGTAGGTCAAAATATCACCATTAGTAGGATTTTGGAAGAAAATTCTAACCTCATGGATGACTTTGAGGCGTTCAAAACTTCCGTGGAGGAAGTAACGGTAGATATGGTGGAAACAGCACGAGAACTAGATTTAGAAGTGGAGTCTGAAGAGGTAACTGAATTGCTGCAATCTCATGATAAAAACCAAATGGAAGAGAAGGCGCTTCTTATGAAGGAGTAAAGAAAGCAGTTTCTTGAGATGGAATCTGCTCCTGGTGAAGATGCTATAAATATTGTTGAAATAATAGCACATAATTTAGATTTTTATGTCAACTTAGTTGATAAAGCAGTGGCAGAGTTAGAGAGAATTGACTTCAGTTTTAAAGAAGCTCTACTGTGGCTAAAATGCTATCAAACAGCATCTCATGCTTCAGAGAAATCTTTCATGAAAGAAAGAGTCAGTCAACGTGGGAAAATTTCATTGTTGTCTTATTTTAAGCAATTGTCAAAACCACCCAAACCTTCAGCAACTACCACCGTGATCTGTTAGCAGCCACAAATATCAGAGGCGCTGCAGCCTCCACCAGCAAAAGATTACAATTCACTGAAAGCTGAGATGATTGTTAGCATTTTTTAGCACTAAAGTTTTTCATTTAAGGTATGTACATTTTTAGACATAAGCTATTATGTACTTAATAGACTACAGCATGGTGTAAACAGAAATTTTATATGTACTGGGAAGCCAACATTTTTTGTGGTGCTTTATTGCAGTGGTCTGGCACCAAACCCACAATATTTCTAAAGTGTGCCTGTATATGAGTCATATTATATGGAATTTTTGGGAACAGGAAGGATTATTTTACTTAGCATAATGTCACTGAGGTTCATCTTTAACAGCAGTACTTCATTCTTTTTTTCCTGCTAATAGTTTACGATATGAATATACCACATTATTCTCATCTATTCAGCAGTTGAGGGGCATTTGGGCTGCTTCCAATTTTTGGCTATTATAAATGATGCTGCTATGAACATTCATAACCAAATATTTATATTTTTATTTCTCTTAGGTAGATACCTAGAAGTAGAATTCTTGGGTGATCTGACAAATTTATGCTTAATCCTGTAAAAAACTGTGAAAATGTTTTCTGAAGTGGCTATATCATTTTACATTCCCATTGACAGTGTATGATGTTTACCATTCTCCCACGCCTTTGGTAATATATGTCATTGTACATTGTATTATAATTATAATTATTATCTTTTTTAATATGTGAAATAATATTTTGTTGTGGTTTTAATATGGAGTCCCCTAGTAATTAATAGTGTTGAACAACTTTTATTGTGCTTTTTAGCTATTCATTTTTTTTTATTTAATACGTTACAAATTTTTGCAGTTATTTTGGGTTGGAGTTTTTATATATTATGTTTATACATTTTTAAATACATAATTTGCATATATTTTTCCCAATCTAGGGCTTTTTTCTTTCTTTTGAAGCAAAATAGGATTTTTCTTTAACTTTTTCATTCTTTTAAATTGCCAAATAATTATACATATTCATGGGGAAAATACCTATAATGTATGGTGATCAGATTAGGGTAATTGGCACATCCATCATCTCAGACATTAATTCTTTCTTTGTGCTGGGAACATTCAATATCCTCCTTCTAGATATTTGAAACTGTATAATAATATTTTATAGTTAACTGTCTGGGCGCGGTGGCTCACGCCTGTAATCCCAGCACTTTGGGAGGTCAAGGCGGGCGGATCACCAGGTCAGGAGATCGAGACCGTCCTTGTTAATACAGTGAAACCCTGTCTCTACTAAAAATATAAAAAAA